>NC_069710.1:31425874-31480874 GCF_027358585.1 Pangasianodon hypophthalmus | reverse complement strand
CTCATGTGTTATTGTTCTTTTCATTCAGGCAAACGCAATAGCTACCTTTAATATAAAGGGGTCCTTGTTGTGGAGTTTGACTGAATTTATCAATATTAATTTGTAAATATTGCTAGATAAAATCATTATAAATCTAGTTCGTATTATGTTGGAAATCTTAAATGCTTGATTTATAACAGAAACATGTTTAAATATTGCGCATGCGCGGTATGTTTATTTCGTGCTTTCATACGTCATTATTTTCCGTGTAATTAATTTTTAAAACAGTAAATATTTGTGCATATGAACAGCGACCAGTCGTGATTTTACTTTATGATTTCTATGTGTTTATTTATTTATTTTATTTGAAGTACTTCGTTTTGCTTGTTTTGCTATGTAATATTTACCCGGAAGTAGATTCTCTCCAAACTCCTGCCCCTCCTCCAACCAGGAGTCTGTACTGCGCATGCGCAGAGGCGCCAGACTACAGTGATGAGAGATGACAGGTCGGGTCAGGATGGCTGAAAATGGTGCACAGGTAGAGAGAGAGAGATTTATGATTATATACTTTGATTTTGGAATAAAAAGGCAAGTCTTGATAGGATTTCCATATTTATTAGAAAGTATTCGACCTGCAGAGATAATTGCACGCGTTCAACATGAAATCAAGTCACATGATGTAAAAGTTAGAAGTAAAGCAGAACCAAAATACTCAGTACTATATAATATATCATTTCACTACTATATAAGCTATAAAATATTAGATTTTACACTTTCATTATGTGCTGTGTGTCATTTAGGGTTAATATCCAGTGGTTTACCAGGACAGAGGGTTTATAGACTAATATTCACCATCATTAGTGAGTTAGTTATTAGTAAACACATCTGTAACACATCTGGATGGGAAATTAATCAAGCATAGAGGTGGGTGATATGACCAAAATATCAAAATATCATATCATGAGACTACATTTATCCAAAACATGATATGTATCATGAGATATATATAATAAAATATAATATTGTATATAATTTTTTGTCACTTATGTCCATATATGGCATAAGCTCATCTGCTGAATACTATGTTATAGTAGGTTATGTTTACATTCACAGCAATTTATTATATTGTTACTCTATTGCACTACTGTCATATCTGGTTCAGTTTCTTACTAGAGCTGTGTACTGGTCAGTGCTGCACTGTCTCTTACTGTGCCGATTGTCCTGTTTTAGGAGTTTTGAGTTTTGCACTTTATGTAGTAATGTTTAGTCTCTTGTGGTTCTGTGTTGTTTGATGTAGCACCATAGTCCTGAAGGAACGTTGTTTCATTTCACTGTGTACTGTACTAGGTGTGTATGGTTGAAATGACAATAACGCCACTTGACTTTAAATATATATATTCAAATATATATATATATATATATATATATATATATATATATATATATATATATATACACATACAGTCATGTGAAAAAATTAGGACACCCCATTAAATATTCAGTTCTTTATTAAGAAAGGTCAACTTGTCAATTTCTGATCTTGTTTTAATTTGTACCTGTAGATGAAAGTGATGTAATTGCATGTAAATAACAAAAATCACTTTGTTTTCACTTATTAAACAAAAGAAATCTACAAAAATGAGTATTTTAACTGAGGAAAAAGTTAGGTCACCCTATGCCCTAATAGCTAGTGTTTCCCCCTTTGGCTGAAATAACCTGAATGAGATGTTTCTTGTAGCCATCTACCAGTTTCTGACATCGACTGGAAGAAAGTTTCCCCCACTCCTCAATGCAGAATTCTTTCAGCTGTGTGATGTTTGAGGGATTTCTTGCATGCACAGTCCGTTTCAAATCACCCCACTGGATCTCAATAGGATTTAGGTCTGGGCTTTGACTTGGCCATTCCAGAACTCTCCATTTTTTACTTTTCAGCCAGTTCTTCGTGGATTTACTGGTATGTTTTGAGTCATTGTCATGTTGCGAGGTCCAGTTCCGCTTCAGCTTTAATTTTTTGACAGATGGTCTCACATGTTCCTCAAGCACCTTCTGATACAATGTAGAATTCATAGTGGATTCTGTGATGGTGAGCTGGCCAGGTCCTGCTGCAGCAAAGCATCCCCAAACCATAACACTTCCACCTCCATGTTTCACAGTTTGTATGAGGCTCTTTTGCTGAAATGCTGTATTTGGTTTACGCCAAACATGCCCTCTGTTATGGTGTCCAAATAATTCAGTTTTAGACTCATCTGTCCATAGCACATTATTCCAGAAGTCTTGGCCTTTGTCTATGTGTATCTTTGGCAAACTTCAGTCTTGCCCTCATGTTTTTCTTAGACAGCAAAGGTTTCCTCCTTGCACACCTCCCATGATAATTAAAGTTGTTCAGTCTCTTTCTGATTGCAGATTCATGCACTTTGACATCAGCTGTAGCAAGAGCTTGCTGTAGGTCCCGTGATGATATTTTAGGGTTTTTGGAGACTTCTTTAAGCATGTTGCGATCTGCTCTTGGGGTGAATTTGCATGGGCAGTCTGACCTGGCCATGTGGGCAGTTGTTTTAAATGTTCTCCACTTGTAAATGATTTTCCAGACAGTGGAATTACAAATTCTTTTAAGATCTTTTTATATCTGTTACCAGATAAGCATCAACAATCTTCTTTCTGAAAGCCTCAGAGAGCTCTTTGGATCTCACCATGGTGATACCTCTCACTTCAACAATTAAGAGCAAACTAAACTAAATGTCTGAGGTTTACATAAAGCAAGCCTCCTTCAAAATGCTCTGTAACCATGTTCTAATTATTTGCACCTCATGTGATACACCTGTAGATAGGGGTGTCCTTACTTTTTCCTCACAAGAAATTGGATTTTTTTGAATTACATTTTAGTTTATTTGTTTAGTTATATTACTTGAAATAAAGATCAAATGTCCATATGTTTAACTATGTTAAACAAAAAATACAGGCTTTCATGGGGTGTCCTAATTTTTTCACATGACTGTATATGTAGTACATTAATGAGTTCATTAAATCATTCATTCATTTTCACTAGCTGCTTTATCCTGGTCAGGGTGATGGCGGATCCATATTCATCATATTCGTCACAGGGCACCATGCACACACACACACACACACACACACACACACACACACACACACACTGATACACACTGATACACACGTTCACGCCTAGAGGCAATTTAGCACAGCCGATCCCTCCACTGTCATATTTTTGGGAGATGGGAAGAAACTGGAGAACCTGAAAGTGTGTCGCCCCTGATTAATCTTACTGCTCCTGCAGTTTATTACGCAGACACTTCATGTCTTTCACAGCTCTTAGCCAGGATTGAGGGGAGACGATCACTCAAAGACATCGATCAGCACATTTTTCCTGTAAATGGTGGTCCAGCTCAAGGTAACTGAAATAAAAAATTCCACCTGCTTCACATTACAACATGGAAACTGAAATTCAGCCATCTATCCATCCATCCATCCATTCATCCATCCAACCAACCATAAAACAAACTGAAATGCTTGTCCTTAATTATTTTTTTTACATTACCATCCATCCATCCATCCAAGCAATCCAACCAACCATGCAATGGAAACTGAAACACTTGTCATTAACTCTTTCTTTACATTACCAGCCATCCATCCAGCTATCTGTCCATCCAGCCAGCCAGCCATATAGTAGAAACTGAAATGCTTTTCATTACCTTTTTTTATGTTGTCATCTATCCAACCATCCATTTTTTATTATTATCCATCCCTTTGTCCAAACAATTCATCCATCCAATCATACAATAGAAACTGAAACGCCTGTCATAACCTATTTTTTACATTTCCATCCATCCAACCAACCAATCATCCATCCACACTTGTCACAGAGATTTTTTTTTACATTACCATCCATCCATCCATTTTTCCGACTGAAACTGAAGGACTTGTCATTAACGTATTTTTAAGTTTTTTTGTTTTTCACCTCCAGGTGATGTCATCGAGTTTCACGGAGTAGAAGGGAGTGGTAAGACTGAGATGTTGTACCACATCCTGAGCCGCTGCATCCTCCCCACATGCAGCGGAGGCCTGGAGGTGGAGGTCGTCTTCATAGACACAGACTACCACTTCGACATGCTGCGTTTGGTGAGCATCCTGGAGAACCGTCTGACCTCGTCAGCACCAGAGAGCGAGATGGAGGAGGTGGTCCGTTCCAGCCTGCGTCGCCTCTCCGTGCTCCACTGCTCCAGCTCCATCCAGCTCCTCCTCACGCTACACTATCTGGAGGGAATTCTGTGCAGCCGGCCCGCCCTCTGCCTGCTCGTCATAGACAGCATCTCCGCCTTCTATTGGATAGACCGCGCCAACGGGGGTGACAGCTTGGCTCGGCAGGAAGCCAACCTGAGGAAGTGCACCGAGATCCTGGACAGGCTCAGGAGAGACTACGGGGTTGTCGTTGTTGCCACCACTCATGCGGTTATGAGGAATTATTCATCTAGCTCAACAGCGTCTGGATCATCAGAGCCAAGCGGATCCACTCCTTCATGGAAATGCAGCTCGGACTTCGACAAGCAGTATCTTTGCCGAGCGTGGCAGAAGATACTCACACACAGACTTCTGTTCTCAAAAAGTGACCAGAGTAGTGTATCTGAGGACCACAAACAGCTTTTCTCAGTGGCATGTAACACTGTAAGGACTAAAGGTGTTCATCGGTGTGTGTTTTATGTCACAGAAGCAGGCGTTCGGTTTAGTGAGTGAGCAGAACAACACACATCTGTGCACATCTGTGATTAAATTCTTCGAATCGGATGTTTCAGGGCACAAAATAACAGGAAGTGGTCAGGGTCTACAGTTTTGGGTTTTTCTGCTGTCTGATCTCTGAAAGAAGTAAACATTTATAACATGGAAAACAAGATAATCAGCAGGCTAAGGTTTATAAGTAGTAGCGATGCTTTACCGATCAGAGGACTCAACTCGTCTCATCAGACATTTTTTATTTTCCTATATTAAATGTATTAACTATTGATTTTCTTGTCTTTTTTCTTAAAAGTTATTTTGCTGACAACACTGGATTTTAATAAAGAAACTGGAAATAAGATTTTTTTTTTATGTGTTTATGTGTTTACTTTACATATTGGGTTGTAAACATTTGTGTTTATAGAGCTTTCATGGGTGTGAAGTGCCACTGGGTCAAATCTGTGCATCTGTTTCGATATAAACAGCGCAGCTGCACCAGGCCAAGAGTTGGAACGATGTCTTGCCTCAATCTGCTTTCATTACTAGTGCGTGTTTATTTTGGAAAGTTATTAAATGAGGTTGTTCTGGTACCCTGCTGTTCTCGCTGTCCTCCCCATGTTACACTGTGACTAATGCTGCATTCATCTTAACTCGGAAGTTGAAAGTCTGAACCTGGAATTACGGCATTTTTGAGCTCGGCATGTTCGACTTACAAATTGGGAAAAAACATGGACGCCTCCATGAAAGTATGTTAGCAATAGCCAGCTAACATTAGTGATCAGGTGTTTACTTTCTCAAAACAGTGAACCGTATAGCGAGTGTTATAGCTTTAACCAAATAACGTGTGTATATTGATTGGTAAATAGTACTATAATGCCATTTAAAGTAGTGAAGTGACATTTACTTGACATCATGTCTTACACTGAACTCAGAGTTAAAGAGATCTTCCTAGGTTGAGGGGCGTTTTCTTTGTTTTTTCCTACTCAGAGATCAGAGACGACAAGTTAGTCGAATGCAACATCAATCCATGTAAAGAAGGTGTGTCCTTTGTGCCTTTCTATTTATATGCAGTTTTCTCAGCTAACATTTTGCTTGTTTCACTGCAACACAAATTGCGACTATTATTCTGCTTAACGACAGTTAAAGGTTAGAGTTGTACCACTGTCATACTGCTTTCATTAGTGTTTTTTTCAGAAAGCAGACTTTTTAGGGGTGAATTTTTTCAAACATTGCTATAGAACCTATATAACCAATGAATGTTCAGTTTCATAATTTACATACTCATAAACTAATGCATTTTAGTTTAATCGTAGCAAAATTGTTGCAAAAAGCACTTATTTTTTAAGCACAAACAGCAATAGGCCTGTATAGGGCATGCAAAGTTTTAGTTAGTCAACATCAACAATCCCCCAAAATTTCAGCATAGCCTGATAAAAGAGTTTAAAATTACAGCTATAGTGGCTTCTGTCACATTTGCATTGATCTAAAAATGATAAGTACTTCTTAGACAGCGTAATATCGATATACACAAAATGATGAGGTTCTTTAATAACCTATCATTTTCTGCAAGCACATTTTCAGAACCAAGCCACTCAGCAGGTATGAAAAAGGTAGTCTCTCAATATTTGAGTTTTTTTTTTTTTTTTTTGCTGTAGCTAAAAAAAATAACTTTGATGTTGTGGTTTGGTGTGTAAATCTTTATTTCAGCACTCACTTGAGAACATCAGCTTTTATGTTAAGGACTGCATGACTTCATTTCTACTAGTCAGCCATAATCTTCCCCCCCCCAAAAAAAAGTAGTTGACTAGTCATCTTTTCCACAGTTAAATCAAAAACTGATTCAGGGTGTTGCTATTTTTATGCTGTTTTATTAGTGCAGTTAAATCCTCATAAACAACAGTGAAGAATGTGTCAAACCGCACTTCAAGTAACAGCCATGTAAACAGGCTATTTTCTTTCTAATTTAAATTTTCATCTTCAATGCTTTATGAAAATAATTATATCAGTTCAAGAAATAGCTTTTAGGTGCAGATCTGAGTGAGTAGAGAGGTTTGGTAAACTGGTTTATTTTCACAATGTCTGTTTCTCGTGCTTCCTCACCTGGAACTTTCTGCTCTTGTGGCCCATTTCCTAGATGGATTCTGTAGATTTGTATCTAAGAGCTGCTGCTTCAATCATAAATACTGTTCTGTGCTCATCCCAGGACTTTTATTCACTATCTGTTTATACAGAACATCCTGGAAACACACTCGGTAATGTTTGTCTTTACTCTTCTACACCTGTATACTATAATGATTTATAATCCCATTATCCAGTGTCACCTAGAAGAGGATGGGTTCCCTTGGTTCCTCTCAAGGTTTCTTCCTCATGTCCTCTCACAGAGTTTTATCTCAACACCGTCACCACTCCCATTGTTCATTATAGATCTAAATCTACATCCAGACTTCTGTAAAGCTGCTTTGTGACAATATCTATTGTTAAAAGCTCTTTACAAATGAAATTGAATAGAATTGCCAAGCCAGAAGATCCTGCAGTGCAGAAATATTGCAGTACCTCACCATATCATCAGGGTAATCTTTGGGCAGGAAGGTTCTGTGAAATTCTGGGTACCATGATACAGTAAGTCAGGAGTACTGGCTTTCTTAACAAACAAAACCAAAGCTATATCACTGTTTTGCACATCACAGTGCAGGAAAGTGTTGACGCAGCAGGTAACGTTGCCAGTTAACAGCTCCAGGGTCCCCAGTTCGCTCCTGAGCTCGGGTTACTCTCTGTGTAGAGTTCTGCATGTTCACCTCTTGTCCCTTTGTGTTTCTTCTGGGTTCTCAGGTTTCTCGCACATCCCAAATAACCCAACACAAAATATTCAAACCTCTTACAAATGTTTTAAAGACATTTTACAAAAGGTATTCTGTAAGCATGTAAGTTTCGTTCCCTTAAAACAATTCTTAAGCGCCTGCTACCCTAATGCCTAAAAAGCTTTCATGAAGCAAAAGCAGAAGCATGGTTGTAAGCTCATGCTTTTTAATTAAAAATCCAAACCAGCAGGCAAAAAGAGGAAGAACAGAGAGGCATAGACAGCAAAACCAGGAGGAAGGCAGGGATCAATCAGTTATATATCCAGAACAATGCAGGGCAATCAAAGGACAGAAACAAAAGGCAAACCAGTAACAGCAAACAGAAAAACAAAGCTCAGAAATGCACACTGGAAAGTTTAGCAGTTACTGAACTGGTAAAATACACTGAACAAATTAGACTGAACAAATAAAGGGCGCAGTTAGTAATCAGGTGAGTAGGAGCCACATAATGTCTGGACTTGGGGCTCCTGGATCAGTGGTGGATTTGGATGTGAATGTAGCCCACTCTCCTCACCCAGACAAGGACCAGGCTGATCTGGGTGAAGGTGGTGGGAATTGTAAATGAGTTTGCCTGTACCCAGCTACTCTCTTCTCAGCTGTACCCTTTGCAGTCAACTAGATATTGTAGACGGATCCTCCATAATCATCAGTCCAATAAGGATGAGGCCTTTGTTGTTGATGGAGGGGCCGGTTGGGGAGTAGTGGTTCTGCCAAGGGTCCAACAACCACTGGTCTGAGTAGAGAAACATGGAAAGAGGGTGAGACCTTTTTCTGACTGGTCAGCTGTAAACAGTAAGCCACTGGGTTGGTTCTTGATTTATATACTTTTAAAAGCCTGGTGGCATCTGCAAGCTTGGTGTTAGTTCATGCGGGCTCTCCCCATAGTCATTCAACCTTGAGGAAACACTCATCCACTGCCTGAGCCTCTGTCTAGGTTGGACTTCTGGTTGGTGCTCTCCGCCTGTCCATTCTAATGAGGACTCTGACAGATTCTGATGAGTAAGACAATCAGTCGACTATTTTCGTGATAATGTTGAGTGGATGGTCGAAGGGCAACTACAAAGGGCCTACCTGTCTTGTCAAGGAAAAAGTCTCTTCACTGCTTGGACGTATTCAGGGTTGGAGTGGTCAGTCAGACCTATCCAGCCAGTGTTTCAACTCCTCTAGTGCCAGCGTAATGGCTAGCAGCTCTTAACTAATCACATCATAGTTTTGAAGTGAAAAGAACATTACTGAGCGATTTTGCGCGAACTGTTTCCCAGTACCGTTTAAAGGGTTGCATTCGCACCGACAGTGGGCACTAGGAAGTGACGTAAGCCGGTCGACAGCAACGTCATTTGTGCGCAGCGTTCAACAACGGAACCCAAGAAGAACAACGGAATCAACCGGAGGATGGAGGACGCTGTGATCGGAGCTGTGTTTGTGTTGTGTCTCGTGTCCATCTATACTTGCGAAATAAGTCGACACTACAGTATGTTTACACGGCGTTTTAAATCATGGCGGGTGAGGGCGTTTTCGTACGTGTTTGGCCAATCAACGTCTACTTACATCACGGATAGTACCAGTTGTACTGGTTAGACCCTGCTCCGGAGTAGGAGCTAATTTGGTTCTCGAAAAAGGCAGTCCGGTACTAAAATCTCACCCAGTTCCGGAGGTTCCACAATTAGTTCAGGTACTATGAAAAGGTTCCCGCGGTTCAAAAGTCATCTCACCTTTCTCTTATTCCCACATATTGCTCTTATTCCTACATCTGGGGCATCTACCGCCACCATGAAGGGCAATTTAGAATCAGGATGTTTTAGCACAGAGGCTGAGATGTACCTTTTTTAGGTCCCTGAAGGCTTGGGTTGCTGCAGAATTCCACCTGAGCTATTTTTCTTCCTTTCAGCAGGGTGATTAGAGGAGCTGAACTTTTGAACAAGCATGTGATAGAAGTTGGCAAACCCAAGGAATCACTGGAGTTCCTTGATGGTCCGAGGCTTGGGCCATTTGACTACTGCTTTTCCATTTTGATAACAATTTGTCCAGTATGTCACATAACCCCTCATTGATGAATGCCTAGAAGACAGAGGAGGGATTTATCAATCTATATGGCATGATGAGGTTTTCATAGTGCCCGTAGTAGTGGAAAAGACTGTTTTCCACTAATCACACTCTCAAATGCCAATTAGGTTGCATGCTCTTCAGAGGCATAATGTGTTTAAGAAACAGGAGTTTCTTGTTCTTTAACAGATGAAACTGTTCTTTAACAGATGGTTATCTTATTTAGACCCCTACAATCTACTAAGTGCACTTCTCAAGACTGTGGTTAACCTCTTCACAGTAGCCAAAGAGCCTCAGTATTCTTCTTCATTTCTCCTCAGAGGTCAGCTGGGACGTAGCCAACTACAGGGGTCTTCGTCCAAATCATGGCTTGCAGGAAGACCTTTGGGGCCTTGTTTCCGCTTGATTTACAAGTTTATTAGAGCATACAAAGTTAAACTAGCAATATTCCAAACAAGTTTGCGCTGTACCTCTTCCTTAAGTGGGTTCATTCCAACCACTAGAGGTGGCAATGTTACAGAAGCACAGACTATATTCAGTGTACACGAAGGAACCTAAGTCTCATAAGTCACATAAGTCTGTCCCCACATGCTCAGATTAGTATGATTTAAAGAGTGTCAGAAAATGTTCATATGTTGCAGATGAGGGGAGGAGGCAGCACTGGTAGTGGATGAAGGCTGGATCTCAACATTGGGCAAATGGTGAGTTATAGTGTTTGAGAATGTCTTCCATTGTGGAGTCCAAATGTCCATATTTATGATGATCGACTTGCCCTGGTTAGCCACAACCTCAGACAGTTTAATTTAATTTCTGCATTCCAAGTCTGGTGAGGTTATTACATCCAAGTCAGTAGTGAAATTTTCTGTCATGAAGTGGAATCAGTTGGATGTAAGATTTTATTAAAAATCTAAATCGACAGGCAAAATTCGCAACCAGGAAGCAGGCAGATATCCATCAATCAGATACCCTGAACAATGCAGGGCAATCAAATTTGTACACAAAGGACAGAAGCAAAAGTGAAATTGGTAATAGCAAATGATTAACAATGTTTAGAATGTAAACAGTGGGAAAATGGCAAAACCTCACAAAGATTGACGGTGAGTGAACTGGTCAAATACACTGAACAAATGAAACTAAACAGGTAACAGGATAGCTGCAGTTAGTAATCATTTGAGTGGGAGTGATATAATGTCCAGACTAGTGTTGGCTTCTGAATTAGTGATGGATTCGGATATAACAAAAGAATGTAATAATGTCAAAATGTTACAACCATAAATGAAAGCTGAATTCTCTACTTGTATCTCTTGTTTATCTTCAAGCAATTCAACTTCAATTCAATAACACAGCTAAATTGTTTGATTTCCCCTCCTATATGTGTACACAGGGATAATGTATGCTGACAGTGTGGGTCCCCTACTTTAAACCCAGGTAACTCTAGTTAAAGTGGTATTATGTGCTAGACATAGTGCCACTTTTATGACTGATATAGAGATAGGGTTGGCAGCCCATGGACTGGATCCATGTTTTCTTAACCCACAGCTCCATCTCATCCTCAAACACATTTTAAGAGTTGGCTTAAAATTATGTAGAATGAAAAAATGTAAAACATTGAATATGGTCTTGCCATCAAGACCTAGTGAAATGTGTATCTACTACACATAGAGTAAGTGAGACTTGAAAGTTTTTTCAGCCTATCCTTCTGCAGAAACTCTTAAAGTCCCCTACATTACATTCACTACTACATTAGAAGGATTCTCTATCAGTGAGGGTGTAGAACCCACTTAGAAAGCAAAGAACCACTTTTTTCTAAGAGTGCACTAACCGAGCCTCATGAAGCTACATTGAGGTCACCACTAGCTTCCCTGCCATAAATTTTCTCTGCCAACATTTTCTCATAGCCTCCACATTCCATGATCTTCACTTTACCAGATGAGCGCTTGCACAGCAATTCATTTTGGCCATAGGGGAAATATGGTATGTCTTGGTGTTCAGCCAAGGCACCACCTTACTCCAGGACCAGAGCAGAGCCCCTTCTACTGTAGAGGTATTCCCACCCGTGGTGTCCGCTTACAGATAACACAGCAAAGTAGCTTGGCAATGACACCTGACACTTTTCTCATAACTCCATTAGGTTGCCCCTTCATGGACTGTATATGTACTTCAGTGAACCTCAGGGCTATGTCACTGGGAGCTTAATGCCCTTGGTGAACATATCTGAGGTGAGAGGTCAGACAAATGACACCATGAGAGACGCCTGGACTGACCTTCTCAGCCTGTTGCCACTGTGACCCCCAGCAGGAAAAGGGTACGAAAAATTTAGCTTGATTGGCTGAGCTATGGCAAAACCGTAGGTCATGATAATGATTTTCATGGCACTCCCAATGACTGTTAACTGTGCCAGCCCTGATGAGGGCTGGCGTTCTCTCCAAGTTAGTTTATTAAATACAATTTATAAACACAAGCAGGATCAGAAAGTGGATGTTCAGTTTATTCATCAGGTGTATGCAGGATGCATTGAGCTCACTTCCAGTAAACTGCTCACATGTCTGTCTTGATGACTGCCTCATACTACATGTTCCCACACACTGAGCTGAGCCAAAGTAAACACAATGGCCCTTATTCATTAAAGTTACATAGAAACTAGTGCAAATTTGAGTGCCCAGACTGGCATAAGAATTAATCTGTGTCTGATTCATGAAACTGTCATATGGTGATTTGAGCACAAATAAGGATTCAGCTTCAGCTGCATGGAAGCATGCTCCTACCCACTACTGCTTGATTTCCATGTCAACTGTATGCAGCATGCCCCAATTTGTTCCTTAAAACATTTCATTTACATTAAACATGCCATAGTTTAAAAGGAAGGCTGTTGCAGTGGGGGTGTGGTCAAGCTCCTGCTTTGAATGTGAGTAGAGTTTGCAGAGAACTGGCGGGTAATGAATAAGTGGAAACACCTTCTGTGGTTACACCTTCTGTGGTTAAGCAGGATGAGTATTTACAGTCTGTTTATGTTGCAGTGAGCAAAACTACAACAGCAGAAATGTTGTGTGTGCCTATAGTTTTGGTTTTTTTTTTAAAACATAATTTAGTTTACTAAACAAAGTGCTGAACAGCGCTCCAGTAAAAATTATTGATAAGAAAGACTATATCGTCATCTCCGAAACCTGCCTCCCATGACCTCATTCCCCATGCTCCCTATACCAGGGTTCTACAAAAACATTCAGCAAACTCCAGTTTCCAACATCAGAGGAAAGAAAGCTTTGCGTCTGACATTGCTGAACATAAAGATGTTCTTACATCCTAAGAAGTGGCATAATAGCTGAGCACAAAATTTAAATAAAAAAAATGATGGAAAGATGGTCTAATAGGTGTGTCTTTTGCAATCCTTTGCTTTTACTGAAATGAATCATGTAAATATACAGTACATAGACAATTATGGGATTGTGCTCTGTTTTTTTTGTAATATGGTGCCCTGCAACAAACTAGCGTCCCATCCAGATGTATTCCCACCTCGCCCCCTGTGTCCCCGAGGCTACGGATCTGTATCGTGTGAGGAGAGACAGGATGCAAGTGGGTATAATAATCAGCATGGTGTTTATTAAGAGCAGTCTGGTAATTGTAGTAAGCAGTACAGGTGAAAGTGAAAACACAGTGAAAACACATAATTCATATCCAAACACAAGAAAACAGGCGAGGGTTGAAAACAGGAAATAATACTAGAACAAAGAGAAAACACAGGAATGAAGAAATGTGTCTACAAACTTAAAGACATGAAGCACAAAATGTCTTTGCCATGAAATACAGACATAGGAGGGTATAAATAAATAAAGGTAAACAAAATAATTAAAGATGAACTGAAAAAAGGTGAGGACAATCAGAGATAAGAGCAAAATCAAAACAAAACCCAAATGACATTAATAAGAAAAGCATGAACTGTGGAAGCACAGCTGTTCACTCTGGGAGCTGCGACACGCACCGAGAGCTGCGGTGCATGCTGACGGGGATCCGGGACAGGATCCCTGACTGGGATAAAGCATTTACTAAAGATGAATTAATTTTGAAATCAGAAAACTGAATGGTTTTCCAGGCTCACCATCAGGTACTTATATGAACTAGTATATATCTATGCTTTTCATTCATTTTAGAAAAATCAGACAGGTCATAAGTAACTGAAATCATATTTAATTAAAGTATTATTTATTAATTTAGAAGAGTCAAGTTTCCATTTACACACACTCCTATCAGACCTCATAAAAATGAGCCATAGACGACACTAACACTAAGGAACAAGAAAATTGTAAGAAAATTGTATTTGCATTGGTTAATTGAATGATCTGATTTGATCACACACAACTTTGATGAATAAGAGCCATTGCGTCTTCTAGACCATTTGTCCAGATCGTGGTTGACCCTAAATCAGAAGAAGCCCTCTTTCAGATCATTCAATCTCAAGATTCATCTTTCATAACAGTATCACTGTAGTTCACACAAGGCATCCTCATCCTCAGCTTCCTATGTCACATCAAGCTTGATGACTGCTTGACTATCCTCACTGCCTGCAGCTTTAGTGGCTTTCTGTGTTTTCTGTACAGCCTGTATATGGGAATTATGAACCACAGATGCACCATGATGAGCATCAGGTGGCTGGTGACAGAGATGAGATTTTCTATTTGCCAGTGCATCCTTGGATTTGATGCCTTCACATAGCGAATTTCTTTGTGATCGATGCCCTCCTGCTGGCATCAGTATGGTGTCAGTGGAAAGCAGTCCAACATTGTGGTTTTTTTTCTCCCTTATATACCATCTGCTGAGGCATGCTCACTTTGCATCCCTGTTAGCTGCTCATCTATAGTTGTTAGGGCTATGTACCCTCGTTCTGGAGGAGCGATGGTTGTGTCTGAAAGTAATCCAGATAATAATTTCCCCACTCCACTAGGCCTGTGTGCATTATACCTTCTTCAAATTTCTTTATCCTGAAAAGTAAACATGGTTTTCAGCCATGTCCTGCTGATGGTTCCATGGTTGAAGAGTTTGCCACAGCACCTTCCACTCAGGAAGGATCTTATGTCCCAGCTCAGAGGCTAAATGTAGTGTCCACATCCAGATCACTTTCACATAAGATTGGTCACAGGTGAGGGACTGTGAACCTACAGTGGGGGAGATCATTCAACCCAGCAATACTGCTGAAGTATGCCTGTGACTGGAGAATGTTTCCTGGGTAGTGTGAGCAATAATCTGTGCGATACTGTGCTATGTTCAGTTCCCATGGGACTTTGGTTCCCTCAGGACCTGTTACATTCAAGCGGTTATCCATCCATGCTTAAAGTTTGTGTGGCTACCATTTCCGATTCTTAAGCCGGCTTTACGTGATATGCTTTTCTGCATGATTTTGCTGCTGCTACAGATGAAAATCACACTATGTAAAAGAATTCTTGATGCGTGAGTTGAGAACAGCGGTCTTAGAGCGCATAATGTGACGTGCCCACCAGCGGCCGATTTAGTGCCATTGCGACCAAAGACAGTCCATGACAAACTTCTGTCAGTGTCAGAAGTTTTTCTATTAAAATCTCAGAGAATGACTGCTGCTACGGCACTCACCGAAATGCCACCAACAGGAGGACGGCAGGAGATGATGCAAAACTAATGGGACAGCTACCAATACGGTAGTGGCGATCGTGAAACGTAAATGAAACATGACAATGGATAGAAACCCAGAAAATTCTTATTACCTTAAGCTACCTTTGAAGAATGTTTGTGCTTCTAAGAGAATGTTTTCTGCATGAGCTGATTTCTGGATCACACTGATTGATGAGCAGAACATAGTCATTTTCTTTAATCACAGGTCTATCATTAGATCTTCATTTTATATTCTGACATGAAGAACACACTCATACAGTGTGTCAAATAATAATCTTAAAAGAACGCTTTAGAAGTGTATGTGTGGGATGTTCCAGTGGTTGCTTAATAGCACCTCCACCTTATGTGCTCTCACTGCAAATAACTGATTTGTCCATAGGCACTGGGGTCCTCATGGTTCCAATATTGATCTGTGGCGCAATATTACATTTCTGTTTAAGGTACAGTGGATTGATTAGTGTGTTGGATTGACTTCCTTCGCTGATTACTGAAGGCACATCAATCTCTATTATGCCCAGTCCAGGCCTCGAGTCATAATGTGAACTTGACTGCTGACGTGTATCAAAGAGACCAGCTGTGCATATTTGTCAAAAATGATTCATCTTTCAAAACTTCATGTGAGTCCCTTCATTGTGACACTCGTATCCATCATCCACTGTTCAACATTTCCGGTGGTCTGTAGGAATAAAACAAGATTCCACAGCATTTGGCAGACATCCTTATCCAGAGCAATTAACATTTATGTCATTTTGTTTTACTAGTCAGCTGAGGGTCTTGCTCAAGTAGCAGCAGGAGCTTGGCAGTGCTGGGAGTTGAACTCACAACCTTCTGATCAGAAAGCCAATGGCTTAACCACTGCCCTACATGCAGTCTCTGAATGTGACTGGCATGATGGATTCAGAAAGGACAAAAAAGCCAAGTGATACAATGGTAATACTCACCCCACTTCACCAGTTCAATTCAATTTTATATGTGTAGCTCTTTTAACAATGGACATTGTCATAAAGCAGCTTTACAGAAATATATAAATACCAGATATAAATTTTAAATTTATCCCTAATGAGCAAGCCAGAGGCGAAGGTGGTGAGTAAAAACTCCCTGAGATGACTTGAGGAAGAAACCTTGAGAGGAACCAGGCTCAAAAGGGAACCCATCCTCATCTGGGTGACACCAGATAGTGCGGTTATAAATCATTCCCTTCTATAGTCTATACTATATAAAAGTACAATTGTGTAACCAATTGATCCAGTCCAAACTGTATGTGTAAATTATATTATAAATGTATGTGTGGTTCTATGAATTTTTGATGACCATCAGATAGATACTTGCGTGTCACTTAAGCCCAGTTTGGACTGGATTAGGTTTACATGGTGAGGGGGAGTGATTATTACCATTGTATCGCTTGGCATTTTTGTCCTGCCTGAATCCCTCATTTTCACAGACTGCATGTTCCTGTGTCTGGAGCGACTTCTATATAAATAACCCCAGGTAATATAGAGTATATCCTGTCCAGTGTGACATGTTGGTATAGATTCAGTTATATCCTGTATAAAAAGAAGTTTTGTTCTTTTTTCTTCAGTATAAAGAGACTCCAGGAAGTTCTTGCTCTTTTCTAATTTGTCCAAATTTAAAATACACAACAATAGAATGTGGACGGAGTTTAAAAAGATGTATCAGATCTTTCCAAGGGTTTCACTTCAGGGGGATTCAGGCCAGTTATTCAGTTCTCGCTTGTTCATGTGACCTACTAATGATCAAGCACAACTTGTGTGGCCACGTCCCCCACAGCAAGCACTTATAATAAGGTCAAAACAGTTTGTATTAATATGACTTGCATGTAGTATACATAGACCAGGCATAAAGACATCACTCATCCTGTGCAATTCATTTATAATTGCCATGGACGTCCTCCAGCAACATTACATAACAGACACATATAATAAAAAATGATTCCCTCCCAATAGTACATTAGATTCATTAGCTCCTGTATACTCTTTTCTATCTGTCCATTTCTTCACCTGTTTGTGCCTACAATTCAACGCCTCTTGTTGTTTACCTGTTGGTTATATTTTTCCCATTTATTCTCCTGTTTTGCCCTTTTACTTACATGCTATTGATTTATATGAACACTTTCTGACCCTTTTTTTTTTACTTAATTTACGATTACTCTCTTGCTTGCCATTTTGGACTGTTTATGCTTGTTCCAATAAACTCCTTTTTATTGAGCTTTAACCTGCAGTCATCTCTTCTTGATCTCCAGATCTGATCTAAAAAAAAGAAAAGGCAGTGTGACATCTGGCAGTTAAAACAGAAATGTCAAGAAGATTAGACAAAGATTGGCCAAGCACTAGTCAGTATGCTGCACAGACGATACGAAAGAGGCTGCAGGCTGTTACAAATGGTGTACAGCTGTACGTACAAATTATTACAGAATATTTACATCACATGCAGAAAAAGTCATGCAAACTGTTCATTTTAAAATTATTCATATGCTGCCAGTGAAACTTTTTTGAAGGCTGTATATTTTATAATTTTTTTAAACGACCTCATTTCTCACCAAGGAATAGGTATAAGAGAATTGAGAATTGTGTATTATTAAATGTTTTTAATAATACACAGCACTGTTGAATCCTGGATTCTGATTGGTCAGAAGGTGTTGATTAGATTTCTATAACAGCAGCTCTGACTGTAATGCAGCTGCAAATCACAGGTTTCTATACAAATGATTTATACTTTCATGGCAAACACTCCACATAATTCTGAACTAATAATAAATGGTTTGCTGTTGTTTAACAAATATAAGCATTGATACGGTGAAGTTTTCTGTAAGGACATGTTCATTTAAGATTTGTGGAAGGAGTCTCCAGTGCCAGCACTTTGTAGCAGTCAGAGGTAAAGCTGTAACTTTAAGTTTTCGGAAATCTTCAGGACAAAGGAGTTTAAGCTTTGTGGTTTCTCAGTAACATGATACTTTTTTGTCCTATTTACTCGGCTGTTTATGGCTGTTATAATCAATATAGGAAATTATCTCATGGATGTTCTGCAACTTTAAGTGTAACTATAAATGGACAAAAAGTATAGTGTATTGTTCTTTGATAAATAAATGAAATTTATTCATTGGCAAATTGCCGTGGTATAAGAGGGGGAAAATCCTTTGTAGTGCACTCTGATAGGAAAATGAATAATTTCTTCACTCCATCATTGATTATTTTCCCATAACAGCACACCCCCAAGTGCAGAAGGTGTTAATCAACACCTTCTGGCCAATCAGATTTGAGAATTCATCATCTCTGTGCTTTAATACAGGATAGATTTTCCCTTAGATTTGCTCAGATCCTGATGTTTTTGCATATAACTTGCAGACACACAGACATGTCAGTGTTCTTTCAATTAATTAATTAAATCTGAAGTGAAGACAGATTGTGAAGAAGCTGTGCTCTGTGTTTTCACATGAACGTTGAAGGATCTGCAGCACCCCAGTGTACACTATTTTGAATCATTTTTGTTGCTTGTGATAATAAAGGAGCATCTGTGAACAGTAACACACTAAACATTTGGTTGATATACTTACTGTATATTACATTTCTATGCATGTCTTTTTCCCATTTTTTCATTTGGTATTCAAGGGCATGGTTTCCCATGCATTTTTCTCCATCATCTTAGGGGCAACCAGTGACGCGTACGTTACAAATATTCGCATTTTTAAGGGATTCATCTGTTATTTTTTGTTATCATTTACTTGTTTTTTATGACAAATAATAGTTCACCCTCATTCCTTCTAATCACTATTATCATAATAACATGCTATATAAGGATTTGGAAAGTCTAACTGATCACAAATGGTCATTTACAGCTCACCCTGAAAAACTTGTGTCTAAACTGAAGATTTATAGGAACAAATCCTGTTTTTCCTTTCATGCAAGAAGGATATTAGTCTTAGATTATGGTGATCCACTGTCCATGACCACCTCTGCCCAGTGTGTACGTAAGCTGGACAGTGTATATCACTGTGCTTTACGTTTTATTACTGACTGCAAATACTCTACACACCACTGTTAACTGTAATACAGAGTTCAATGGCCATCACTGTGTGTACGTAGACAGCCTCACTGGCTCACTTTTATTTACAAACCTCTACTAAGACTTGATCTTTATTCATATCTTTGAAATGCACAGTTGATGTGAAAACAGATTTCAGCTGTTAAATCAGCTTCAAAGGATATGGACACAGGCTCCGTTGGGAAACGCTGCTGTATGAAATCGCTTTTCTGCACTATTTTTATGATGTTATACTAATTGTGTTGTATCTTTGCTTTTTTTCTGTTTGTGTCTTGATACTTTATGCTGTCCTCTTGGCCAGGTCTGTCTTGAAAAGGACTTTTTAAATCTCAAGATTTTACCTAGTTAAATAAAAATAAAGAAATGAATAACTTGTTATTAACCTTGCATTTTTCTCTGATATCTGCACTGAAAAAAAGTCTTATTGAATTTAATTTTTTTATGTCAAATGGTTTATTTTGTCTACACGCAGAGCTATATTTGTAGCATCAATTACTCATTGGGTTTTAGTTATATTAGCTTAATTATATCAAGTAGAGTTTACTTAAAGTGAGTAATTCCAGCTACATCTAATCATGTTCCATCTACGCGAATAAACTGTGTAGATCAAGTCACAAATAAATGTGATGAGTTAAGTTAATTTAGTCTAGATGCATTACTTTGAAAAAATAATCAGTAAAATTTCCTTAAGTACTGCACACACACACACACACACACACACACACACACAGTCTGACTGAGAAATTTTTTTCACTGAAATACTTTTAGCCTTAGATCTTAAAATAGATGCAAAGCAAGAAATACAGAAAACATCCTTCCACAACACTCATTATTAAATCATTTTAAATTTCCTTAGACTATATGCAAATCGAGTTCATAAGCCACGCCCCCAAAACAGGAGCCATATGCCGAGGTGGAGAAAATGGCCGCTCTCATGGCAAACGAAACATCTGGCATGCGCAATCGAAACCTCGAGCAGCTCAGACTTGATTATTTAGAACTGACTTTAATTAATTGGAATAGACTTATTTTAAAACTGTATATTATTATTTTGTTGAACCAAAAAACGTATAGACAAGCAAAGTTTTATCGTGTACAATTTACTAAAGGTCAAATTCATTTTTTTTCATGTGCTTTGGCAATAATGTAATCTAAGATTTGTGCCAATAAATCATTATTGAACTTATACAACTTATAACTTGTATATTCCTTATATACAGTGAATTGTGTCGTAACACAGTGATGTTAACATTCATGAGTGGGACGATCAGGGAATAACTCGATGATTGATCAGATCATTGCAGCAGGAGGTCATGTAGTTCTATATCTATTCTCAATAGCTACTTGTTTTAGAGTGATTAAGGTAATGAATTTAGAACACAATGTATAGCGGATACATAGAATATATGAAAAGACATGGAAAAAAAATTGATTTATTTTTCTGCCAGATAATTGAATCAATCACCAGGCATTTGCGTTAAATGAGAGCTGATTATAGGCTGTGTGTGTTTTCATTCATCTCACTGATGAAACACAACCAACGCTGTTGCGTTCCATTCAGACCCCCCCCCCCCCCCCCCCCCCCCCATCTCCCCTCCTTACATACACACACAAAAGAGTTTTTCATGCTAATTAACCTGACACTGAAGAAGGTATTAGCCTGGAAATGTAAAATAAAGGGTTCATTAAAGGTGACGGATGTAAGTGAGGATGTGTAAAGCAGTCCAGGTGCAGAGGGGAGTGAAAGAGAGAGCAGTGTGTGAAAAAAACACTATCTCACTGCTTCCACCCATTTCCTTTTACCCTTTTTACAGATTTGTCTGTGTGTGTATGTGTGTGTGTGTGTGTGTGTGTGGGTGTGTGTGTGTGAATGTGTGTTTGTGAATGTGAAAACACAAGGAATGATAATACTTAGATGAGCGTCAGGTTTGTGAGCTTGGTGCCCCCTCATCTCTCCTTCCACAAAAGAGTCTAGTGAGTAAAGAAATAAATAGATAAAACACTTGGGCGCATGCTGTGATGGGAAAATAATCAACAAAGGGGTTAGTGTTAATGATGTGGAGTCACTGTTACTGATTATTCTCCTATAACAGCAGGTTCTGAAGTGTTTTATTTGCCTTAAAATGCAGCAATTTGCCAACTCTAACAATTTTATAGTGTATTAAAGAATGTCATGTTGTCCTTTTTATCCGTTTACAGTTACATTTAATTGTAACTCTACACTTTCAGGAATAAAAGCAACCAGACTGTGTTTTTTTAACTGTCACTGATGTGGTACCATTAAAGGAGCATGTTTTTGCACCTATAGATTTGTACTTGGAAATGTGAATATATATATATATATATATATATATATATATATATATATATATAGTATAGTGTACCTTTAAAAAGTAATTAAAGTGACATACAGTCATTGGACTTTAAATGTACACCACCTGCATCATCTTCCCAGGTAAATGATTACACACTAAAAGTACAGTCTATACAACCAGCCTTTGGTAGTACACACTCACTGGCCACTTTATTAGGAACATCACACTAAAACTGGGTATACTTTCCTCTCAGAACAGCCTCAGTTCCTCATCTCATGGATTCCACAAGCTGCTGAGAAGATAGCTTTGAGCTTCTGCTCCATGTTGACGAGACCGAATCACATAATCGCTGCAGCTTTCTCAACATTCATGCTGCAAATCTCTCGTTCTAACTCGTCTCAAAGGTCAGTCACCATTACTGGAATTTAACATTAACTATTCTCCTGATTTCTGTTGCTCTCTGGACTATTTGTCGTTCCCAGTGCAGCATGTGTCTAGTACAGCTTTACAAACATTTTACACAAAATACAAAGTAAAAAAAAAAAGAAAAAAGTGTGCCAGTCTCCAGCCGAATCAGAATCATTTTATTCGCCATATACATTTACATGTATGAGGAATTTTTCTTGGCGTTTGGTTACAACATGATACATTCAACACACACACCTCAGACAACACAACACAATTACCATCCGAATATACAAAGATTACTCGTTAAGCAGAAATATAGGCTCAGTTGTAACTGACATTACAGTGGCGGTAGAAATAGCAGCTGGATGTAGTTCAGGGTGTGTTTAACGGAGTGGAACAATAGTGATAAATAATAGCAATGACATATAGTTTATAAAAACATTTAGTGCAGATTGTTACTGGCAGAGCAGCGCTGAAGTGATTACTGCCTGCTTAATAACAGAACTTGCCAGTGGAAAGAAGCTGGTTCGATGGCGTGCAGTTTTTCTTAGCAGGGAGCAGAATCGCTTTCCTGGTTTCATGGTAGTTTGTGGAAGAGGTTAACTTTTTACACCTTTACAGCTTTTCTTTTTAGAACTATTGTTTACTGATGATCTTTTTAAATTACAGAATCAGCTACAGGCAACAATCCTGAACTATTTAAAGTTTGTACATGTCAAAGTAGATTGCTAACTTTTGTTCAAAAATGAGATTTATTTACTTATTTATTTTTAATCATAATTTTAGTCATCATTATTAAACCTTTCATGCATAGAGTCCACACATATTTTATATTTTAGGAAAATATAATATAAGATAAAATTGACTGCCAAATTATTTATTTAAAATATTACTTTAATTTAAGTAAAGAAAAAATTTAATTAAAAACATTTTTGTGCCAGCCTCCACTTGAAGGTGTTAGATTTTTTTTTTAAATATTTTTTTTGAAGATTTTTAACCTTCCTTAACTGTGTAAATTTTGTACATGTGAGGAATATTACTATATTTTATTAAAAAATGATAGTTTCCCTAAATGTTAGCAATTTTTTTAAAAAAAGAAAAACATTGAAAATGTTTCTTTATGTTTTTAAATTTCATTATAATGTCTATAATTTTTTTTTTCCTTTTTACTCATGACATTCCTTCACATGGACAAACCATTATTTTTTTTTAATTAAGTAAAAAAAAAAGTCTAAAATGCTGGATCTGCTTATATATAACTTATGCATGAAAGGTTTAAATATTTTAGATTTGAACGTTAACAATTTTGGTTATAAAGACACTGGAAGATTTTTTTTACCATATATACTATATTATATATTTTACGATATTTAGAAAAAGTCATAATTCATATGACATGCACATTAAAAATCAACATCTAAGGTATCTCATCATTCTATTATCGATGGAAACGAAATGACAATTTTTACAACAATTATTAAAAAACGTTTTCGTGTTTATCTTCAGTGTTTTTTTGTAAATAATGTAAATGAAAGTTATTTTGATTTATTTAGTTGTTATTAAAGGTGCGATAGTTGATATGTTTCATTTCTTACATACAAAAACAAATATGAAAAATTATATACAAATGATAAAAATAATAGTTTAAAACCGCTGTCTCAGAGCAAGTGTAGTACATAGCTGGAAAAAAAAAAAACAGTTTGGAAAGCTGCTTTCCGGTCCGGAATGTTTGTTTGTGTTTGGATTGACCTCTTGTCAATCATCTTATGGACACGCCCCCAATGCTTCTCTACATCCTTATAAATCATTACGAGGAGAAGTTGCATGTTTATAGAGATGTAACACGTCTTTCCAGCTGCTGAAAGTTCGAGTGATGTCATAACAGTCCTTCCTAATGCTAACTCTATGTAGCTGAAGCATCATAATTTTTGGGGGTGGAGCCTTTTGTGTGGGGGTGGAAATAGGGGCGGGGTCAGTGAGTAAAAAAATAATCATTCAAATCGTATGCAACTCCACCCATTTAACTATTAGAGACCTTTTTTTTAAAAAAAACAAATTTTATGCTGCGTCTCAGTTCGCTTACTATCCGTCCTACATAGTATCCGAGATTAGAATTAGTGTGTTCCAAACCGTAGTATGTTGAAATGAGGATCCCAAAAGTGAACATCCCAAATGGTTTATTATTTCTGGTGGATTTTTGAAGTGTGGATCTGTGGACACTTTTCAGCTAATATTACCCACAAGTCCTTGCGCTCGGGATGGAGGATGAGTTTTGTGACGGTTTGCTTTGCTGAATTCAAGGACGCATTTTCGAGAGGTGTAACTGAAATCTGGAAAAATAAATCAAATGATATAGTATAAATGATATAAGTAATAATGAATGAAGAAAATCTGAAATGCAGCGAGGAGTTTGTTTACGGTGACACCGTGCGTAACCAGGCAACAACGTTCTCCTCCGTTACATGACGTGTTAAGCGGCGGTCACACTAGACTTTCAACATGTGAAATTTCTTCAGAGACCGCTGAAGATATGGGCGGCAACTGGATATGACAATACACCATCACTTGCCCAGGCGTTGTTTGTCTATCCACACTTCATTTTATATACGATTTTATGATTTTATATTCTCATAAAGCTCAGTTGTATAAAACAGGATGGTGTGACACTGCTATAATCAGTGCTTCCTCCATCTTGGATTTTCTGAAGAGGTCACGCTGTGACGTGTCGATCTTCTATTGGTCACACGTCTTCACGTGATACGAGTTCGCAGGTCAGAGTTCACCAAACTTGAACGTGAGCTGCGTTTCTGGTCTCCAGCGTTCTCATGCGTATGAATGGAAGTCAATGGAAGTGAAAAGTCAGGTGTGTGGCTTTAGTTAGTGTGTCCCATCCATCCATCCAACGCATGTCTTTGGACGTGGGGGAGGAAACTGGAGTGCCCGGAGGAAACCCCTGAAGCATGGGGAGAACATGCAAACTCCACGCACACAAGGCGGAGTCAAGAATCGAACCTCCAACCCTGGAGGATCCACTAAGCCACGGTGCCTCCTGTTAGTATCGCAGTCGCAGTACTTGCATCCTCTTTTGCTACACACTCAAAACTCTGTACTTTTTCTTCACAGAAAGAGTACATACTCTTTTTTTAGTGCATGGAGACCCAGAGTTACATAATGCACCTTTAAGCGTTCCTGTGTCAGCAGTAATAGAAGAAGATCCGGTTTGTAAACTCCACTTCCGTGTTTTGGAGAAGTCCGTGTGATGACTGAAAGGCCGCTTCACCTCGAGTGCGCCTTCATGTATCCATCCGCAGGGTCACTCAGACTTTTTCCTGCTCGGTTTAACGGCGTTTCTCGGCGTTTCCTGGGTTTCTGATCATTTCTCTGGGTTATATTCACTCACCAGACCCTGTGCTCGAGCATCATTGAACTTTAAAGCCGTGATTTTGTTGTGAACCCCTTCCCCATGGACCTATTTTTCCCGAGGCGATGACAGGCGGTGCTTCGGTCCCTCTTAAACATGGCCACCATGATGGAGTAAACGCTACAACTTTACTATTCTGATTTTTGTTTTTTTGGACTTTTTTGCTCTCTTGGTCTCACCCAAACGAGGAATGTTTCATCTCGAAATATCTCGCCGAGCATCTGATCCGTGTGAAAGCTTTGGGAAAAGTTTGTTCTCGGATTATCTGCTGAATTAAGTTGGAAAGGAAAGAAGGGGAAAAAAAGAATCGCATCGATTCCGTAAGCAATTTTCTCCTCTTTCGGTTGCTCAGAGAGGTGTGTGTGTGTGTGTGTGTGTGTATGTGTATGTATGTTTGTGTGTGGCAGGTTGGACTGGATGTTTGTGAGTAAACAGGCTTGCTGTTTAGAAGAGGACCTGAGGAGGATTTAATCAGCACCAGTGCAAACAAACACAGCTCTTTTTTTTACTACGCTGTGTGAACATTGTAGCAGCACAGGGAAAGTGATAGAAGTGTAAAGTGTAAAGTAACAACCTGAACACACACCGCATGACGTCTGGATACATTGTGGTGTTCCTGTAACAGTGTAGAAGCACAGAAGTCAGCTTTACACCCGGACCTGAGGCGATTTTCTGATCAAAGTTCAGCACTGCATATGCATGCAAGCGCACTTTAACTGCACACAGTGCGCGTTCAAGTGCAGGCCTCCACATACACTGCGTTTAGGAAGAAAACAAACAGAAAATACAGACTTAGACAACACCATAATGCTTTTAGCATAATATCTACAGCTGGACGCACTACAGTATGCGGTTTGGGACCGTGTTTTAGGTTTCTGCTCGGATGTAGTGCTAATTGCTTTACCAACTACTGATAATGTTGACACACTGTTTAGTACATTGTGGTTTTGAAGGCAGCTTTACTTTGCTTTAGCATGTAGAGAGTGGAGTTTATACTCCAAATAAAATAAGGAATAAATATAGGCTTGAGTAAGACTAGTCTGTGTCTGTCTCTGTCTATCTATCTATCTATCTATCTATCTAACTAACTAACTAACTAACTAGCTGTACAATACTACACACCCTACTGATAATGTTGACACACTGTTTAGTACATTGTGTTTTTGAACGCAGCTTTACTTTGCTTTAGCATACAGAGAGTGGAGTTTATACTCCAAATAAAATAAGGAATAAATATAGGCTTGAGTAAGACTAGTCTGTGTCTGTCTGTCTATCTATCTATCTATCTATCTATCTGTCTATCTATCTATCTAACTAGCTATACAATACTACACACCCTACTGATAATGGTGAGACGCTGTTTAGTACATTGTGGTTTTGAATGCAGCTTTACTTTGCTTTAGTATATATAGAGTGGAATTTATACTCCAAATAAAATAAATGATAAAATAAGGACCAACTATGGGCTTGAGTAAGACTGGTCTGTCCGTCTGTCTGTCTATCAATCTAACTAACTAACTATCTATCTAACTAACTATGCTGTACTGTATTATAAACTACTGATAATGTTGACACACTGTTTAGTACATTGTGTTTCTGAATGCAGCCTTATATTGCTTTAGCATATAGAGAGTGAAGTTTATACTCCAAATAAAATAAGGACTGAATATAGGCTTGAGTAAAACTAGTCTATCTGTCTGTCTGTCTGCCTGTCTGTCTGTCTGTCTGTCTAACTATACAATACTACACACCCTACTGATAATGTTGATACACTGTTTAGTACATTGTGGTTTTGAATGCAGCTTTACTTTGCTTTAGCATATAGAGAGTGGAGTTTATACTCCAAATAAAATACGGACTGAATATAGGCTTGAGACTAGTCTGTCTATCTATCTGTCTATCTAACTAACTATACTACAGAAACTACTTGTAATGTTGACACAGTTTAGTTAATTGTGGATTTGAATGCAACCTTAGCATATAGAGAGTGAAGTTTATACCTTAAATGAAATAAATGATAAAATAAGGATCAAATATAGGCTCCAGTAAGACTTGTCTGTCTGTCTAACTAACTAACTAATTATAGTGTATTATACTAAAAACTGCTGATAATGTTGACACACTGTTTAGTGCATTGTGTTTTTGAACGCAGCTTTACTTTGCTTTAGCATATAGAGAGTGGAGTTTATACTCCAAATAAAATACGGACTGAATATGGGCTTGAGTAAGACTAGTCTGTCTGTCTGTCTGTCTATCTATCTAACTAACTATACTGTACTTTACTATACTCTAAACGAGTAAGACTAGTCTGTCTGTACTATGCTGGACTAATCTACAATCCACTTAGTGTTGTCACTACTACATTGTGGTTTACGTTGCTTTAGCATATACAGAGCTGTGTTTATAGCCTACTAAAATTAAATAAATAATATATGGAGTAAATAAATATTGGCTCAAATAAAACTATAAAACCTGTATCTGGAACTGTGTGTGTACATTCTCAGGCATAAAGGTACCAGACTGTACTTTTACTTGTTGCTGGAGTGTTGCCATTAGGGTACATTACCTTTGTGTGATATTTTACACAGAAACTTTAAAAAATAATTTCAGGTGCCTGGATAACTGGACCTTAAAATATCTCTGAGCTCAGAATAGGTGTTTGGGAGATTTTTGTACCTTAGTGTTACAGACACCAATACATCAGTGTATCTAGAAAAATTTTTGGAGACATTCTTGTTTTAAATTTATAGTTCTTCACTGCAGGGAAAAAGAATACAATTGACTGATGACTGATGCTGTACTAATTTTGTGTTGGTCCAGTTAAATGCTCTGTAGAAAGTACTGTATACTGTTTCTGCCCTGCCCGTGGGAATGGAGTTGATTTACGATCTGCCCGTGGGAATGGGGTTGATTTACGTCCTGCCCGTGGGAATGGGGTTGATTTACGTCCTGCCCGTGGGAATGGGGTTGATTTACGTCCTGCCCGTGGGAATGGGGTTGATTTACGTCCTGCCCGTGGGAATGGGGTTGATTTACGTCCTGCCCGTGGGAATGGGGTTGGTTTGGTCCTGCCCGTGAGAATGGAGTTGATTTACGTCCTGCCCGTGGGAATGGGGTTGTTTTACGTCCTGCCCGTGGGAATGGGGTTGGTTCGGTCCTGCCCGTGGGAATGGGGTTGTTTTACGTCCTGCCCGTGGGAATGGGGTTGTTTTACGTCCTGCCCGTGGGAATGGGGTTGATTTCCGTCCTGCCCGTGGGAATGGGGTTGATTTCCGTCCTGCCCGTGGGAATGGGGTTGATTTCCGTCCTGCCCGTGGGAATGGGGTTGGTTCCGTCCTGCCCGTGGGAATGGGGTTGGTTCCGTCCTGCCCGTGGGAATGGGGTTGGTTCCGTCCTGCCCGTGGGAATGGGGTTGAGTTCCGTCCTGCCCGTGGGAATGGGGTTGATTTCCGTCCTGCCCGTGGGAATGGGGTTGATTTACGCCCTGCCCGTGGGAATGGAGTTGATTTACGCCCTGCCCGTGGGAATGGAGTTGATTTACGCCCTGCCCGTGGGAATGGAGTTGATTTACGCCCTGCCCGTGGGAATGGAGTTGATTTACGCCCTGCCCGTGGGAATGGAGTTGATTTACGCCCTGCCCGTGGGAATGGAGTTGATTTACGTCCTGCCCGTGGGAATGGAGTTGATTTACGTCCTGCCCGTGGGAATGGGGTTGGTTCGGTCCTGCCCGTGGGAATGGGGTTGGTTCGGTCCTGCCCGTGGGAATGGGGTTGGTTCGGTCCTGCCCATGGGAATGGGGTTGATTTCCGTCCTGCCCGTGGGAATGGGGTTGATTTCCGTCCTGCCCGTGGGAATGGGGTTGGTTCGGTCCTGCCCGTTTTGCTGGTACGTTTTTGGCTGAAATTTCACTGCCTCAGATTCAGTTCCGTCTGTTATACACCGTCAAGGCTTTCTCCATCAGTAAGAGTCAGTAATATCATTTTATCTATCACTCAGATGCATCAGATCTCCCGCTGACGCTTTCTGTCACATATGAGTCTATATTTAACTTCAGTTATTTCCCACATCGACACATTCGACATGTGAAGTCGAAGTTTTATTTGCTCTGTCAGAGCACCCAAAGCTTATTTACAACTACTTTAACTGCACTTTTACACTTACAGGCCTGAGAGGCTACTGGTGCAGCTCTGCAGTAGTGAACTTTAAACATTCATGCAACACTTTGGGCTGAAATCGCAGCACAGCTCCAACAGCGGAACAAGCAGCTCTAGCAACAAGCAAACCTTAGTGAACTCTAATGTTGATCTTCTCAAACCAGTGATTAGTATGGTGAGTGTTGTAGATTTAACCAAGCACTGTGTCTGTATATTAACTGATCTACAGCCAATACTGCTATACACTAATGGAAAAGTAGAAAAGGGGGACTTTACACTGAGCGGCCATGTTGATTAGCCGTCACTCTGTAAACGGGGAAGCAACCGGGAGTTAAGAAGACGATCCCAAGTTGATGAGTTGAAATCGCAGGTTGATGAGTGTTTTCTGTGGTTTTTTACCGGTTGTAGGCGGAGAATTACAAGTTACAACTTCACCTCATATGCAGCACTACTTAACATCTGATCTTTATTGGGGATTTATTACATGAAACTGAAAATGATCAGAGACAGGTACTTTCTGTTGTCCCTGTTCTGATAGGATTTGAAAAAGTGATCAAGAAAGGTGCAGTTTAGACTACGTCTATATTAATCTGGCTAAATTTGAAAACGCATCTTTTTTTCTTTTTTTTTTGGCCCTCCGTCCACACTGAGACGGCATTTACGTCATTGTTTTTGAATATCTCAAATTTCAAATTTTCGAATCTTTTTCAATTTATCCTCTTGGGGAGGGCATTTTCAAAAAAGCTCCGTTTTCGCCAGATTCAACTCAAAACAAACAAAATGGTGGATGATGTTGTACTGCAGTTGTTATGGCTGCTGTCCAGTTTGATAGTGTTGTTAAAGATTAATGTCACTTTGTACAGCCTTCAGATTGCATTTTTTCAAAGAGGATGGAATGGAATTTTCAAATAGGACACGGAAAGTAAATTTTTGTTTATGCGTACATGTATATTTGAATGTATATACGTATAGGGATGTAAGCATTTTCAGGCATTTCAGAGCGGATGAGCAATTTTTGGAAAACATTTGAAAACGCCAGTGTAGACGGAGAGCATTTTAAAATGAAAATGCAGTTCTCGGATCTATCCGGATTAATGTGGATGTAGCATTAATACCGTTTTTGCTAAAAGTGTAACAAAAATAATATCAGCATAGCAGCAGGTGAAAAGTAACCTCTAGTAACCTCTGTATATAATTATGGGAAGACTTCAGGCCTGGACTAGCTGCTGAGAAGTGCAGAATGTGTGTGGCTTCTCTAGATTTTATTGAATTTAATTCTGTAAACTTTATTTATTGGCCTTAATGGTCAATGCAGTAGACGAGGTGTGTGTGTGTGTGTAACGCGCGCATACGAAGGCGAGTCGAATGAAAACCTTAAAAGAGAAAAGTAAATGAAATTTGTAGTTGCAGAAGTAAAATTGTATTCGTGCTCCATTATTCTCATCCGCCTCGTGTACTGCTGCCTTAAACCTGATGCAGAATACATAAAAAAAAAAAAAAACCTCAAGGTTTTCATTTGACTCAGCTTTGTATGTGTGTGTGTGTTCTGTTTAAAGTGTTTGAGCAGTATCTCTTTTGTATAAGCCTCTGTATCATAATCTTCCAGCTGTGTAAAGTAGATTTCGCCCGTTCGGAAATGCATCCCAGCTAAATTTATATTGCAGCGTGAGCTCAAGGTGCGTTCTGCGTGCTGCAGTCAGGGGGCGCTAGAGCCAGCTAGCCAGCTAGCAGAGGCGAGTTTCTCCCCAATCCCAGTATGCCATGGTGGAAATATGATACGTCATGGATTCATCACTCTGATCGAACAGCTGGGGAAAATTCCTGACGTTTTCCTGCAGGTTCTTTTACGTTCTTACAAAGAAACCGTGAAGATAAAGATGCTCTGAGGTTTATAACAGGAAAGTATATTGGTAAAGTTTTGGAGAGGTTTGCGTCGGCTGTTTCTCGGCTCTAATTTCTGCTTTTCATCACAGCGTAATTCAGATTGTTTGTAAAATAAAGGTGTGGTGTGATGTGATGTGTCTCTGTAGTATATCACGAGTGTTAGATTTCTTAAGCTGTGCTTTGTTGAAAAAATTCCTGACTTTACAGTCATATTTGTGTGGGTTATGTGGGTTAATATTTGACGTTTTGACGTGAGGATGGTGTGGTGTGTCATGACAGTGTGTGTTCTTCTCCTTTAACGCGCTGAATTTGTCTCCAGAAGGCGCTGGTCATTAGCGGGTAATGTGAATCAGGTGTGTTAAATGAGCGAGAGTGTTAAAACTGCAGTGCTGTCACTGTGAGACTCGCACTCCAGCTCTGAGGTTTGCTGTGCTTTTCTCCACTTTTTTTTTTTATTTCTTTATTTTTAACTCCATAACACTAATGTGATAAGTTCATGGCTGTTCCGGAGCTACGTGAATCACATGCAGCTCCGTAGGATTCCAGCGACGGTTTTCTCAAACGAATTAAAGCAACAAATCCAGCTCGATTGGCTCCAGTGATTCCTCGGACGATTCCTGTGGTGCGTGTGGTCCAACGTTTCTTCACTTACAAAGTTAGCTCATGTTTACTGTCTGACATGCGGAATTGTTGGAAAAACATCTTATGTCATATATATATATATATATATATATATATATATATATATATACCTCTAAATGAAATCTGTATCAGGTCATAATGAAGAAAACTAAATCGTGAGCAGAACAATTGAAGGCTGCTGTGTTTGTTTGAGTGTGAACAGTGATAAATCAGGTCACGCTTACCGGAAGCAGCTGATGTGACGTTAAAAATTTTGTACTTAAGCTTTAAAATAGTTCGATTTATTTTGTTTTCATAAATAAATAAAAATGCATTTTTAATATAAAAAATAAAAATACATCTATTATACATTTGTTTATTGATAAACAGCGAATTTATTAGTATTTCTAACATTTTTTTTGCAAACCTGTACATCATGATACGTATCGTGTACCGTTGAAATGACTTTGAGGATCATGATACGATATTTTTGGCATATCGCTCCCACACCAGCAAATTTGATGCATCTGGTAACTTCCTTCTCTGTTTATTTGTATTATAAAGCACCTATTCATTATTTGTCCATAATTTCGAATGCTGCTATGATGTTATAGCGCTCTCAGTCACATGAACAGCATCATCTAAACGCTTTACTGTTGTATTTTGACCATGTCTATGAGTTAAACCGACTACTCAGCAAAACGATGTGTTTTTTTTAAAAGAATGATCTACCTTCAGTAAGCCTGAACTCTGGCAGGCATTACAGCGAGTCCCTGGTTGTATTTGGGTCACGTTCAGACGTCTCTGTTGGCGCTAAACGAAGGTCGTGCGCTTGTTGTGACCATGTCGCACGTAGGTAAACATGTCCTAGCTCTCCAAACCTGGAAGTAGAGCTTGATTTGCTGCATGCAGCAAACAGAGATCCCTAAACTCATGACGTTTATTATTAAATTGGCACGATGCTGAATTGACAGCAGATACGAGCGTAAGCTGAATTAACAGCTGATCCGTACTGTCATGATGCATGTAATTCATGTGTGATGTGGGAGTAAACATTACATTTATTGTGTTCAGGAAGAAATACAGCAGTGTGTCAAATTTATCTGTGTTCATGTGTCTATAAAAGTCATATTGCTTGTTTAATCAGGGATGAGTATTATTCCATTTTTTTTTTTTACCTCATGCAAGGAAACCACCATCAGTGATTTTGAAATCAGTCAATTGAGAAACTTTTAATTCTTAGGACTTCCTGATGGTGTGTGTCTATATTTATGAGACGATACGGTGTGTGATCACCACCTGTCCTGAGGTATAAAGCAATTTCCGCTTCAGTACAAGGGCCATATTTTTTATAATGTTTTAAATTTTTGTAAGTTTTACGTTATTGTACAAACTCTAAAACACACAATGAAACAAAAAAACAATTGTTAAATCTATAACACTGATTATACACTTCGTTACCGTTAGCAGGCTAGCTTGATCCTAACAAAAGATGAACACGGAGGCGTCCATATTTTATTTTTTTTGTTGTTGTTCACACATTTTAGCTCGAAAATGACATACTTCAGAGCTGCGACCTCCCTCGTCTGAGGAACACTGAACACAGCATTAAGCTGGCAGGTTGGAAGCGCTGTTTCTGTTGTTGATCATTTTAAAATAAAAACGCAAATTAAAACCAACCTAGCCAAGTTGTTAAAGAGAAAGAAAAAGCTTTCTTATGCAGGACTGCTGATGAGGTAGCAATGAGTCCATGCCATTTCAGAATCAATCATTCATTCAGCTTTGATGCGCTGTTTACCCTGCTCAGGCTCACCGTGGATCCGGAGCCTATCCCGGGAACACTTTAGGCTGGAAATAGGCCCTGGAGTGAATGCCAGTCCATCACAACACACAACGTACACACACTTTCACAACTGGGGCAGTTTATCACAGCCAGTCCACTTCCAGGCATGTGTTCAATTCAATTCGATTCAATGACTGGTGACGGTGGTGAGGAAAAACTCCCCGAGACGACATGAGGAAGAAACCTTGAGAGGAACCGTCCTCATCTGTGTGACACTGGATAGTGCGATTAGAAATCAATCCCATCTGTAAGTGTGTACTTCATGATCAGATAGTTTTAGGAGGGGAGAACCAGGAGGAAACCCACACGGACATGAGACATGGGAATGTGAAATTCCACAGAATTCTGAAACATACATCACTATATTTAATGCAGTACAGTATACCTGATTACTGGCCACGCCTCTTTTACTGAGACTGACAGCTACACGTAGGCCACACCTCCTTCACTATGACCAATGTATTGATTCGAATCTGAATCTCTACACCCCTGATTTCCATGGAAACGCCTGGCCTCATTACGCCGTAATTGTGTGTGTGTGTGTGTGTGTGTGTGTGTGTGTGTGTGTGTGTGTGTGTGGAAAGAACTGTGTGTGTACAGTGTACATTCTTGATACAGCAGTCGATCAGATCGTCCAGAGTGCAGCGGGAATGCCGCACCAAGCACGCCGTAGGATTGCTCCGAGGAATCGTTCGAGCGATTTGTCGCTTTACCGTATCATAACTGATTTGCGTAATTGCATAAAAATTTTGCTCGCTAGTGAGCGCAGGTTTAATAAGCATAGCTAGTACGTGAATCCCTGTAGCTGCAGTCTTTATCCTGTCCTGATAAAATCTCGTTATCGGTGACGAAACATCATGTTCACTCCTTCGACAAAATGGCAAAAAAATGTCTAACGTTTCAGCTACGAGCTGCGGTGTTGTCGTCACTCATAGAAGACGCTGTTTGAGTTTTGCTATCATCTTTATTTTTTCCACTCAACTTCTGACTCTATTACGTTTTTGTGCTGTTTTCTACTGTTTTTTAACTTTGTTTTCATTGTTCTGGAAATATTGCCTAGCATCTGTTCAAGTGAATTAATATGTAAAACTAGTAAAAAGTGTTCCCACTAACTAACATGAGGACAGTGACGTTGGTTTGTGTGTGTGGTGCAGCAGGTGGTTAGATTTAAAAATAAATAAAATAAAATAAAATAAGAGTGCCGTGTGCCGCAGCATTGAGCTACTTTGTGCTACTGAGAAATGTGTAAACCGATTGGAGCATTTTTTTTAAATGTTTAAAAACAAACACAGCAAATGAAAATAGTTCTTTTGTGAAAATCAGTAGGGAGTTGAATTTTGTTTCTTCAGGTGTTCGATGAGTGCACGAAACAAAAAATAAAAAATTAGTGAGCATTTAATCAGCAGTCTGCTTGTCCCGGGCGCTCGAGCTAGCGGTTTATGCGCCCGTGGATGGCTTAAATCAAGTCTAGTTTGTAGTTAAGTACAACACAAGCCGTTTTATCCATGTATATGTAGTGTTTTTGTTTGTGATGCATCAGAAGATAAAGATGCCTCTGAAGAAGCACAGTGTGGTTCAGCCTTAACATAGGTTTGTTGTCCTGATTAGTTAAAGTTACTTCTTTAACAACACACAAGAAGTCGTCCTTCACAAGTCCTTTTTCTTACAGACTTATGATCACAGGTTTAGCCCAGCATTGACTGTTTGAGTTTCATTTTAATTTATTGACACACACTCATAATTCTCATAATTGTTCTAGTCAGGGTGAATCCAAAATGGCTTCCTGTTTGCGCCCCACTCAGGGGTTATAACGTTGGACGAGTTTCTCGGGTGGTGACTTTAGGCATAAGTCGTGAAATGCTACTCAAAATTCCAGAAGAAGAAAGATTTTGAAATGAAAAAGCTTTTTGATGCCTTTGCACAGTTCTGCAAGACACAGTGAGTGTGTTTAAAAAAAAAAAAAAAAAAAAAAAAAGCAGAGCATGCCCTCAAATGCAAGTGTGCCAGTACTTTTTACCGGAAATAAAGAGGAGTAAACGTTCACTTATACATAGCCAAGGGTGTCAATACTTTTCTCTTTAGGGAAGATACACCTCTTATTTACCAGATGATGTTAAAAAAGTCACTACACTTTGTATTAGGGCACTAGGTAGGGCATTCAGCTCCATGTTATGTTACACCCTATGTAAACAGGAAGGCATTTGGTACTTGCCCTAACTGAAAGATGGTGGATTTTACTTGGAAAAAATGTAAAATCAAGCTATGTAAAGATCAGAAAACATCAGTGCGTGTAAATCAATAAAAACCAACCCAAAACTTTGATGTTGCTAGTTAGACTCTTCCAAAAAATTTATCAGAAGCAACACTACATATCTGCGCTATTTTTAGCTCTGCCCACATGCAGAAGTTGCGTTACAGTAAATCGTTACCTGTCACCCTGACGGACAGAATTGTAAATATTCTGTCATAGTCTGTTCTTATCTGATGTTTTTATTTCAGTCGAACAGTTGAGTCCTTTCTCGGAGTGACCATGTATGTCGCAATGATTAGCAGCATTCCCGTTGCTACATTGAACATTGTTTATGTTCTGAAATACATGAGTGGCAGCAAATCCGAACAGATAACGATATATTCCTGATTAACGTAAGCGGTGAATATCTAACTAGCTAGCTAGTTCACGTAAATGAACGCAGCACCAGTTAACTAGTTAGCTAGCGTTAACAACAACCGGGGCATGTGACAAAAATTGTCACTTTATAGCATTTTTAATGTGTGTATATATAAGTTAGCTCACGTCTGATTCTATCTATTATGGCTATTATAAATAAAGTCCTAAAGTCGATAAAGCTACGAACGTGATGGACGTCAAATCTGTCTCATTTCTTTCCACTTCCTGTATATTAGAGTTTCTGCTTATTACAGTTTTTAACGCAGCAGGTGTAATTAGCTCGCGTCTGAAAAGCTAGTCTCAGCCAGAGCATGTCCGGCGAGGAGGGAAATGTTGTCAATGGAAACGTGACCGAATGGTTACCTACACGTGGCTCGCTTTGTGGTGGAAATGGAGGATCCTGGGTAATTTTCCCTCACTGAGATGCACCATTTGGTGGAAAAGCAGTACAACAGACAGGCATGGATGAAGGAGCTTAACAGAATGGTGGCTTATTTTCTAGAAGTTTCTGAGGTGAGGAAATGGAAGTCTCCAGAAACGGGAAATGGGAAAAGCACCCTGGGTTTGGAAATCCTCACTGGTGTGCCGTGAGTGAAAATAACAGGAGAGCGATTGTGTTATTGCGTGTGTTCAAAACAATTAACCAAGCGTCCATCGTAATTCTGTCCTCCTGTAATTTTCAGCGTCAGAGCACCAATCTCAAACTTTCAGCGACTCCTGTTCTCCTTCATCACGAGGATCAACAAAGCCGTAGTTTTAATTTCGGACCTCGTATGAAGCATGGAATGTTAAGTCACTTAGCTGTGCCTTAAACTCGGCCAAGCTCCCCTCTTTATTTATCCATCACTTGACCTTTTCAGCTGGGAATTATACCTAGAGAACCGCTGACCTTGTGCTTTTGGCGCACACTCACACACACTCCTGCGGCAACTGAGGTTTGGCTCTTAGCATTACCACAGCAGTTTACACAGGCCAGGGTTCACTGATCCCGCCATAAAAATCCCAAACCACACCACAGACGACTCGCTTTTTCAAACATAAACACTCAAATGGGTTTGGAGAAATCCGAGTATCACGGACAACACGGTCGAGTTTTTTTTACCCTGTAATACTCGTTTATGTCACGTTACACACGGCACGTGTTCAGGGCATAAAAACACGCTGTTTATTTCTAAATTGAACACATTCCAGCTCCAAAGTCGGAGAAAACTGAGATCACCTCGGATTCCAGATATTTATTGCATCAATGAGCGTCTCGCTGGACATCGTCCTCGCTCAATAGCCATTCCACCCCGTCTGCTCTTCGATTTCTCTTTTTCATGCGCTGTAAGTAAGGAATAAACCTGTGGACAGGCGAAGGGGCGCCAAAAATATTGTCACAATTTTCCAAGCCATTTCTACATGAATGTGTATCATGATATATTCAGTAGGTTTGCTCACAAACTGCCTCAATGCATTATCACTGCATAAAAAAACAAAACAAAAAACTGTTAGTCTCTGTTAATAATGTCTACAAAAATAATTGTATGTTATTTTCTATATTTTAAAAAAATCTTTGTAAAAATATTTTTTAAAAAAATTGGACAGGAGAATAGAAAATAAAAGTCTATAAAAATCTTGACATTTTATTGTTTTAATGATTTAAGTACAACATTTTAACATCAGATCATTTAAATATTTAAAATAATTAAAATTTTGTTAAATACATAAACAAATGAATTTAAAAAAAATCACTTTATCTGCAAAATTGAAGAAAAGCGAGATTTATCAGCGTGTCTATTATATCATCATATCATATCCATCATCCTCAAAACAGAAGCCACTCAGCGTTGTGCTGTAACAGGAAAATAATCAGTGCCGGGGTGGTGTGATGAAGCGGAGTAACTGTTACCTCCTCCCTCAGAGTTGATGATTTTCCTGAAGTTTAACTCCTCTTTAAACCACAGCTCTAAAGCGTAATCGTTTCTATAGTAACAGCTCATTCACAGGGACACGTGTACTCATTGATGGTGACGTTTTCTGTAGGAAGATGTTTATTTAACATTTATGGAAGGAGTCTCCAGTACCAGTCAGCTGTAGTTTTCCGACGTCTTCAGGACAGAGGAGTTTACGCTGCTTCTGCGCGGTTTCTCAGTAACATGATGCCGTGCATTTAGAGGGAAAAAAAAAAAAGAGACGCTGGTGAGGGAGCGACTGTTTATAGCTTTCATAACGTCCGTAAGACCAGAAACTAACTTGTCTTCCAACATTAAATGTAACTATAAATGGTTTGTGGTTTCATTTACAAGTAATTAAACATTGGCAAAATATTGGAAAATAAAAAGCTTTTGGATGGGAAGAGTAACTCAGCTTCATCGTTGATTATTTTCCTATAACTGCACAACACACAGTGGTTTATTTCTTACTTAAATGTTCAGTGAACCGTACTGATGGTTCATTATAATAACACACAACAGGCAGAGCTTTAAATAAATTGGTGGAAAGCTTTGTTTTTTTTTCTTAAATATATTGATCATTCCTGCTGTGTAATGATGCTCACAATGAGTACTCAGTTCTACACACTAACCCCTGGGATAAATCCTGAACGTTAGGGTTGATGTGTGTTTGTGATCTACTTCTGAGTCAGAAATCAGAGCATGTTGGTGCTAAGTCATGCTAACCCTAAGCATGCTTGTTGTTTATATGTGAAGATATCGATGAACTGTAAGCAGCACGTCACCTGCTGTTTCACCGTATCTGGCAAACCAAATGGCTAACGACTCCCAGGGTCCGACTGGTGGGTCAGTTCGGGTCAGACTGCCTTTAAACTTCGACCCTGTGTTTAGCCGGCTTTCAGCACAGGTGGTGGTGTCAGGATTAGCCTCAGGAGTGGTAGATCATTAATTCATTAGCTAGCCCACCAAAGCTGTAGTGGCCAAGGCTCTCTTGTGGTTGCCAGGAAACGGTATCTAACGTAATTCAACGATAAAGATTGACTAGCTAGTTAGCGACTGTTGAGAAAGAATCACGCACCGTTCTTCCGCTGGAGAAAATGACTCGACAGTTCTTGATAAAACATCAGCAAGTCTTCGGCTATGAGCTGTGGTGCTCAAACGTTTCAAGCAGAACACCGTATTTGAACACTCACTTGATTTAATGTCTAGAATTTCCAAATTAACTTTTGGAAGTAGTTGTTCAGTTGTTGGGTTTTCTCTCAGGCCAGGGACTGTCTTAATTTTTAAAAATTAATGTGTGTAGATTTTTTTTTTTTAAAGACAAAACACAACAAAACACTCGGATTGCTCCAGCAAAATAGAGACGTTGGATACTACGCTAGCAACTCCAGGATCTCTAGCAACTATTTGTAGCGTTGTTTCATAATGCAAGTCGTATCATAAACAGCTGAATACTCAATACCATGTCAAACCACTAGCTAGCTAGTTCACGCCGTTTGCAAATTCCCCATCATTCTTAGCTACGAACCATCCTGAAAACATTTTACATCCTGAAAGCATTTGACTTAAACAGCATATACAGCACACGTATACATATTATTATAAAAAGCCAGTGTTCTGCTAAGAAATGAATTGTTAGCGTCCTCTAAGCTTTTCAGCGTCTCCCACGTGTAAACCAGCCAAAATAATGACTTTCGGTAAAATTCATGAAAGATTTTTTTTGTTTTTTCTCATATTCTTGTTCATTGACAATCGATAATTTATTGTAAATCTATTATATGTATTGTAAACTTTACTAGCTAGTCATATCCTTACATTTAAAAAAAGTGCCACGGGAATGCTATCTGTGTTTATAATTTGTACATGATGTGAAATGTTCAGGAAATTAAGTGTCGTGCTGATTCTCTAGAGACTATACCTTTGTTTTTCATGCTGTATTAAACGGACGTAAATGTACCTTGTTTGATTGGATAGGTTGGATATTTCCCTCAGATTCTTATGTCCTGATCTGTTTAACGTGCTGTCACTGTATGACCACACCCTGATATTTATGACTGAACGGTTGTGGAGTTACTGATACCGGTATCACTATGCCTTCAGTGTGCTACGCTGCAGGACGTGACAATAACCGACGAAAAATATTCGATTTTACGCCATTACAACCTGCTGTGATTGCCGGAGGTGCTTTTTAGCGAGAGCGTTGGAGCTAATTCTCAGTAATGAGCACTTCATATCTGGTAAGTTGGCTGGCTAGTTACATCGGCTATGTCTGATGACGTTAGCTAGGTGGCTGTAAGCTGATTATCTGTGATGCTTGTTGCTTTATCTGTGAGTTTATACATATGTACATATCCACCAGGGCTATCACCACAAACTCTGCTGTTTATTCACCCGACCAGATATGACAAAGTTTAGGATTTAAGTGCCACAGCTTTGTTTTGCCAAACCATCCAGTAGACTTCGGTACTATTTAAATTGCTCAGACTCTCGTCTGAATGTTAGAGCTGGTGATGTCTCTTCTGACTTCAGATCTGTATATATTTTTCGTGGGATTTGATATGGATCAAAAGCAACCATCTGTGTGTGTGTTTTGTTTTGTTTTTTTGTTTTTTTCGCGGTATTGCTTCTTGGTTCTTGTTTTTTCCACCATTGCTTTCATGCTGATGGTCGTACGCTACATTCGACTAAAAGTCATAACTCATAATTTACAACATGTTACTAGGAAGAATGGAAAAAAAATTCCCCTCAATGGCAGAACTCCTGCTTGGGAACTTGGAATGGTCTTCTCAGCACCGAGTTCAGCAAGTGACGTCAAATCAAAATGGCCGCCCACGATGTCAGCCGTAAACAAAGCAGCACTTCTTTACTTTTAAATGAGTTATGCTGATATGCAGTTAATACGTGTAGATGCAGTAGATCATCACAGTTAGCTGGCTAGTTTCTTGCTAACAAAAGACAATCGTGGAGGCTGATTCTGAGGTAATTCGAATGCAGCGATAAAAATATGGTCGTAAATATGGTGTCTAGGAGAAGAAGACTGAAACAGGTCAGTGTGTGATTGGTGTTAACGTAACGGCCAGTGTGTACACTGCGTGCCAACGTAGCTGCTGCTGTACTTCCTGTTGGGACTGAAGTGGCTTCTCACACTTCACACGTCCCACATTCAGGACTGCTTCCTGCCACATTTAATATGCTGTGAAAAATAAACGTGCTGTGAGGATATAAGAGACCGAATTAAAGAAAGGACATCTACGTGCACAAACCGGAGAATATAAAAACAGTCTAAACATGTTCTGCGTGTACAGGAAGAGACTCGGTGCTGTTTCTTCTCCCCAGGAGAGGAGTCACACAAAATAAAGGTGCTGATCATTTTGAAACCCGAGTTTTGTAGAAAAAATGCACAAGAACGTGCTTAAAGTAAAAGATATGCAGCAAACCTGTTTGTTCATTTCACGTATTACTTTTAACTCATTTTCACGGAGGGTGCCAATACTTCTGGAAGGCACTGTCATTGTGGCATCTTCTCCGGGAGCCCAAACCCAAAAAGAAATGTGTGCAAGATGATTTTATTAAGTATAAGGGGATATAAAATATTTATTTTGATAAATTAGTCACATTCGAGTGCTTTTGTAATGAAAATGAGCAGTATTTATTACAGAGGCAATAAAAACAGAGAGCAGAGGATTCTGGGATACGTGAATTTTATTTCTCAGATTAAACAGCTTTTTGTAGTGGGTGAGCATCGAGGGTCAACCTGATTGCGTGCGTGCCTGTGTGCGTGCGTGTACTTGTGTGTATGTGTGCATATGTGCGTGAGTGTGTGTGTGTATGCAGTTGTGTGTGTGTGTGTGTGTGTGTGTGTGTGTGTGTGTGTGTGTGCGTGCGTGCGTGCGTGCGTGTGCTTGTGTGCGTGCGTGTGGTGGTGTGTTTTTTCTGCCAGCGAGTCGGCACCAGCTCAGATAAGTGGTGCAGGAAGAGCCAGGGCTGAATGACTCACCCCCCAACCCTCCTCTGTCCTGATTGGTTAAAAACTTACAAACAGCTCCAGTGAGGAGGGGCAGAGAGAGAGAGAGAGAGAGAGAGAGAGAGAGAGAGAGAGCGACTGAGACAGCGTGATAGACACAGAGAGAGACACACAAATACGGAGAGGGAAGGAGAGAGTGACAGAGAGAGAGAGAGATGTGCGTGTTTCTCTCTCTGTGTGTGAGAGAGACAGACAGAAAGAGACAGACACATGCAGGGGGGAGAGAGAAAGCAAGCTGGAGAAAGACACGGAGAGAGAGATGTGTATAGAAAAACAGGAAGAGAGAGACGGAAAGACAGACACATGGGGAGAGAGCAAGTTGAGAAAGACAGAGAGATAGAGAGACACTTACAGGGAAAGAGATGGAGAGAGTGTCAGACAGAGAGATTGAGGCAGGCAGGCAGAGTGAGAGAGACAGAAAGAAAGAAAGAAAGAAAGACAGACAGCAGGCTCTCTGCAATATATGAGCTCATCATTGTGATCAAAATCCTGAATAATATTTCGAGTAGTTTGGAGTTTTAGATTTTTGCTCTAAATTAAATCTTCTCATGCTGTTATACGTCTGGAGTTAGATGAAGGCTGAGAGGCATGGGAAGGAAAAACACACGCACACACACACTTGGTCAGCCTGTGGAGTGATAGCTAGCTGTGTTTGTGTGTTTAAAACCAGAGACAGCTCTGCAGTAGAACTACCTTCATCACTAATAATAATAATAATAATAATAATAATAATAATCATCATCATCTTCATCATCTCAGTGTGAGGTTCACTGCAGGACGCTGGCCTTCTCCTGAATAAGATCTAAATTAATTTGAGTAGGGTTCTGTGGAGAGCTGAAGCACAGTGCTGAGAGGACACACACACACACACACACACACACACACACACACACTCACACAGAGTACAGATCTGTTCTTATTGTCATCAGTGAGGAATCACCCACACTTTTCTTCTCCTCTCTGTCTTCTCTCTTCGCTCAGCATTCATATTACAGAGTGTGTGTGTGTGTGTGTGTGTGATACAATACGACATGATACGATGGAGATGTAGTGATGAAATCACATCACGAGAACTTCTCGGAACGTATTATGATATCCCTTATCACATTTTCCCACTTCGATCTTTCTGAATGAAATTAGTGTTGTTCTTTCTGCGGTTTGATGCCAGTTTGTTAGCCAGATTAGCAAAACCGAATGTCGCGGGTCAGTCAGGTGCAAAAGTGTACACCCCCTCACGCCCAACAGAAATACACTGCGTTTAATATCAGCATATCTACCAAACGTATAAAATAAGAATAAAAGTAAGTTACAGTTGTAGGTGTGTCCTAACAAAGAAAAAAAAAATCGGATTGAGCTGATTTGGTGTTTAAAAATTAAATTTTAAAATGGATAATAGAAATTTATCTATATATAAATATATATATATATAATTTCAGATAGATAGACTTTAATATATTTCAGATAGATAGACTTTAATATATTTCAGATAGATAGACTTTATTTTAAAGTCTATCTATCTGAAATATATTAAAGTGTGATTGAACCCAGATGTTTTTAGATACAGTTAATTTGATGTAAAAAATTTGCATAGATTTTACAGATTTTATTACATTCAACATTTCAGTGTTGAGTAATTGAATAATGTAACTATGTGATTAATTTTGTAGATTAATTGTAGATTAAGTTTAGTTTTGTCAGTGCTACAGGGTGTCCCATGAGCCCGGCATCATAGGGTTAATGTATATTTTTATATTTTTTCACCTGTCGTCAGTAGTTCTGTGTTTGTTGACTGGATTTGAGCTCTAAGTTTAAGCTTTGGGGAAAAATTGCAGAAATGTAGAGCAAGTTCTGGAAATGAAAGCTTTTGTTTTGCCTTTTTTATTTTCCTCCCATGATGCTGGACTTAAGGGACACCTGTAGTAGTACTGAACTCTTTATTTTCTTGATTTTATCCCAAGAAAATTGTGCATTTATCTGTGTGTGTGTGTGTGTGTGTGTGTGTGTGTGTGTGTGTGTGTGTGTGTATATATATATATATATATATATATATATATATATATATATACACACACAAAACCAGTATTGTGAAATATGGAGATATTTTGCTTCATATTGTGATGTCTTCTTTGACCTCTTCCTCTCGCAGAATGTCATCAGAGGATAAGAGTGTGAATCCCTCTGAGCAAGGACCTTCTCCTCCGCAGAGCAGTCCCGGGGTCACGCCCTCCGGGAGCCCCGCCCCCGCGGACAGGCGCGTCAGAGGTCAGCACCGCAGGGACTCCACAAACTCCGCCCCCACATCCAGGCCCGCACGCAAGTACGTCCTACAGACACTACATTTGAAGCAATTCTGCTGGGGTGCCTTTACTTTTTCACTCACTGAGCTTATTGAAATCTGATTGTTGAGGATGTACTGATGATGATTTAAGCATCGTTACAAGAGAGTGTTTCTGTCGGATCATGTGATCTTGTAGAGAAGCAGCTATCGAGAGCTTATCAGAGTATTTTATGAAACGCTGGGAATCCTCTGTCCTGATTGGTTAGGATCTTACACACAGACTTAGTGAGGGGCGGGGCTGGGAGAGACAGAGAGGGAGAGGCAGTGCGAGGCTAAAGTTAATGTGTTTATAAACAATAAAAAGTCGGTTATTTGGTCTGGCTTTGGCGTCTGTCTCTAACGTCTCGCTGCGTCTCCCTCGCATGCACACACGTCTCCGGGGACTACAGGGTGAACAGTGTGTTCTACAGCGTGAACATTCCTAAAATTAGATATCAAAATGATTATTATTTGTATCCGTAGTTATTTTGTGTATTATTTAATCTACTGGAATCTTAAGAATCTTCATTTTTAAATTTATCTCGCTAGCAATAGTACACTGTAGATTTCTGAATGCACAGTGTGACGTAGGACGAGGTGAACTCAGTGTCTTTTAGCCACGTACAGAAACTATGCACACGTCGGAACAATTTCAAACATCCCCCTATACACGTACGCAGGACCGGAGAAAAGCCGACTAAATCATTTAGATATTATTTCATTTTATCTTGTGTAGTGAGCAATAATGTTACAGCTCGCTCTATCTGTCTCTCTCTCTGTGTGTGTGTGTGTGTGTGTGTGTGTGTGTGTGTGTGTGTGTGTGTGTGTGCGGGTGTACGATGTATAAAACATGCAGTGTTTATTGCAAACACATGTTGGTGTTGTGAATGTGTTGTAGGCCGGTTGTGTAGCAGCGTGGTTGTCGCTATCGGATTAACGAGTGTAGCTAACCTGGATAAGTTGTGTTTGTGTTTCTACTTCCATGTTATCGAGTGAGGAACTTGAGATACAGTACCTTGTCACGATGCGTTGTTGTAGGGTCTGATCACAGAGTTGGCGCTTTATAGTGTGTGTGTGTGTGTGTGTGTGTGTGTGTGTGTGTGTGTGTGTGTGTTTGGGGGGGGCAGTTTTCTGCTTTCTCCCACCTTCTCATTATAGCACTCGTTTTGTGAGAGGAGAGGCAGATGTGTGTGTCAGGCGTGATGGATAACCTCAGATAACTTTCCATGGAGACTGTGTGCATGCGTACACCTGTGTGCCTTTCCCTCCGTGTGTGTGTGTGTGTGTGTGTGTGTGTGTGTGAGTGATCCAGTAAGCCGGTAAGAGAAATGCGCTCTGGAGGGGACAGCCGAGTGTGCCGAGGTGCATTAGCATGGAAGAAGAGCTTCCTGAGATGCCACTCTGAAATGGAGGAGGCTGAGAAATATATAAATATATAAAGATATATACAGCTCATCTCTGCACACAGCTTGAAGGCATTTGGTGTGTGTGGGGGGGGAATATATTTTGGAATAAGGCTTCAATTTTTATTAGTTATGTAGGTCTATTTACAGGGAAGATGGGAAATTTATATTAAAAATATACAAAATTAATTTAAAAAAAGAGGTGCTATAAAAGTTATGTTTTCAATTCTGTTCAAGAAGCAAAGGCTTCGCAAACGTTTAGTAGTGTAAAATAATAATAACAGAAAATTAAAAAAAAAAAATCTTTTATCTTATATTAATTCAGTGCACAAAAAAAAATTTAAGCCAGCCGCTTCCAAGGTTTATTCAGTTTACACTTCTTAAAGAAAATGTTACAGCTTGAAGGCATTGCAGTGATGCACGATACAAACAGTGTACGATGAAATAGTGCTGCAATAAAAAGATACTTTTATTAAGTGTTTCCAAAAAAAATGATTCCGCACTGAAAAGCAGAAAAATCTGTAAATACAAAATAGCAATTTTAATGTAAAAAAAAAGTTGTAATTATTAAAAAAAAGATTTAAAAATGTTAAAAAAAAAAAAAAAAAAAAAAAAAAAAAAAAAGGTAATTATGATGCACACGATATTGCAGAAAAGTATTTTGTAGTATTCTGGCATTAAAAAAAAGAAAACAAAAATAATTTGATAGTTTTTATGTGGAAAAAAAAACGAAAAAAAAAAATTAATAAATAATTTTAAGGATTTAAAACAGCGGGAAATATCAGTAGGAAATATCAGGTGCTTTCAGAATTTCAAAATGCTAGAAAACATTTTTTAAAAAGTAATGAAAAGGAATCACGATAGCGTTGATATTTCAGAAAAGTGCATCGTGACAGAATTGATCGTGGGTTATGATGTAGTCGTATCGCTCAGCCCTAAGTAAAGACCCTTGCTGACTTTTCCAGCGAGAGTATTTTTATTTATTTATTTATTTTTACTTTGTCTTCATCTGAGCGCTCTGTTCTTCCAGCTTTATCAATCATTATGGCGTTTCTGGTTCCTCTGGTTTTGAAGAGTGTTCTCTAGAATGTTCTCAGAGCCTAAAAACAGGATCTTTTTTTTTTTTTTTTTTTTTTTCTTTTCTTTTCAAACCATTGCTTTGAGCGAGAGAAGTGTGGCATGCAGGATTGTAGAGATTAGGCGTGCGCTGGGAATCAGGGCGGCCTGTTTGAGATCAGGTGACGGCTGGCGAATAAACAGGGCTGATATAGGGCAGATTAGAGCGGTACCTGATACGCAGGTCCAGATCCTCCGGAGCAAAGAGTGCCGGACTGTTTACAGCACAGTGTGGGTGCCGGGAACGAGCGTCTTCCTGCTTCCTGGACTCTCGTCGTGCGTTTGAGTAGATTTCCAGGATTCCAGGATTTGGATTAATCCTGTAATTGCTGCTCTTGTGTATGGGGTGTAGTATGTAGTTATCCACAAAACCGTAGGGCTGTGCAGGCTCTTGTCTTACGTGAGGGTTAAAACTCCGAATAAAACACTCCGCCTTGTGCTGTTATGGGAAAATAATCAACAACGGCGTTGGTGTAATGACGTGGACTTACTGTTACAACCCCAATGTTGGAGTTTTTTTTCCAAGAACAGTGTTTAACTCCTCTGTTATTCTATTATTTATAAACTGTCACTCTAAATACACACATTATAGATTTTATCCATTTATAGTTGCATTTAATGTTGCGGAACATCTTCCTTACATTATAGCAGCTGTTCCCTTTTTCTTTTATTTTCTCTCGAAGTTATTAAGATTTATCCCTCGAAGTATCCCAAAAGTCCATGGGGTGGAGTCAGACCTGATCCAGCTCCTCCCACCTGGGCGGAGTTGAGCCAGAAGTCCAGCGGGTAGTGTGTGTGTCTCAGGCTGGATGAGTGTGTTTCACGTGTTGTACAGCGTTGTGTGGGTTAGGGCTTCGGCTTCGGCTTATAGGAGGAGTTCCAGATCACATCCAGATCCACTTCTTGGACTTTTGGCTCTGCAGCGAGGGGTATCTAAAAAAAAAATCAAACATAAACCATGGAAGGTACAAATTCTCGCTTGGCATGCAAAGAAAATCATGATGAACCTTGTTGTTTTGCAGTATCATAACTAATATTTAACTGAATTTTGCTCTCTTCAGGCAACTACTTCTTGTACACTGTACATGCTCACTACATAGGGTGTAGCGCAGTCGTGTTCTAGACTTGAGATGAATCAGTACATCAGATGAATATCAGATGAATGTTATCTAATCAGTAACAGGAAAAGTGTGACTTTGATGACGTCTTTTTTTGGAATGTACTTACTTAATTTATACAAATCTATCAGTACAAATATATAAATTGATACATAATTAAAATTTATTTATAAATGCAAAGTTAGGCATGTTATGAATGTATTAGCTAGCATGCTGGGTAAGTAAAAGCTCCAGTGTGTTTCCCAGTCTCATGTGTTTCGTTGCCTAGAAACCTCATTAACGAGGCTAAACAGTGTTAGCTAATGTGATGCAGTAGCTTATAGCAAGCTATTTAGCTAGTTAAGTGCAGACTGAGATAAAAAAATGAGTTTATGGATTGCTGGAAAGGGGACGATTGTGTAGCTGTCGTCCTCGTCCAGTCCTGCTGAAGCTTCAGATGTAGCACATCGTGTTTACGACTTCAGCAAAACGTCACCGAGTGGTCAGCAGCCGTATCAGCTATGAGCTGCGGTGTATTCCTTTCACATCGCCGTATTCCAGTCAGGCTAGCCTTTAAACTTTCCCTCGGTGTGTTTCATCGTGAGGTGACGGTGTGTAGCGAGCAGGAGAGGTGTGTGTGGGCTTTGTTTCCATGTTCCTGACGTGTTCCTGATTCTGAGATCATCAGTCATCCGTGCACACGAGTTAATCCAGCTAATAAAAACCGTTCAGCTAGATCGCATGTCTGCCGGTGTGTGTAGTGCAGCAGGTGGTGAGATTCTGCATGAGTAGCGTACGATATTGTTACTCCACCAAGGAGCGTCGCATCACATCACTGTGAAGTTTAAACATACATAAATGAAAACGTTTGTGTTGCAAAAGTTGGTTTATTTTCTTTTTCTGGTCGTTGAACCTTCTTGTCTTCCCGGCTAACTATGAGGAAAAAACAAAAAAGCAAAAAAATGAACAGCCAGGATATGAAATCTGCTCATCCCCAGCCCAGGCTACTACGGTGCTCTGTCATGCAGTGCATCAGAACTAAAAAAATCTCAGGTGTGGGTGTTTTTACTTTCACTTTTTATTGGCAGGTGGCCAGTTATGAAGCTCGCACAACAAAAGAGAGTCGATCCACTTCCTATAACGTTCAGTACAGCTGCACCGAAAGTCATAAACTACAACCTAACTTTGTAGCTTAGAGCCCATTTTACAGCAAACACAACACTTTATATCTTACACTTTATATTTTACACAACACTGGTTTAGTGAACATAACCGTGAAACCTCCATACTGAGCTGCAGATTATTCTGAACGTTAGAGCTGTAACACAGTGACACTATCTGTTTACTGCTCCATCTGTGTCTGCCACTGAAATAAATGAAAAAGAATGAAAAATGACTCGTTATACTCATTTAATTCCTGTCCTTGGAAACACTGGGGGTGGTGGGGGGGCACTTTGGGTTTAGAAACGTTATCAGTGTCAGGATGGTGAGGGAATTCTTGCTTTTATAGTTCCTCATCCTCAGCTACATCATTTCATTCCATAATCAACTGCAGGGAAAGCAACACTTTTAGCAAAATGCCTTCCAAAATTTTTCATATATTTCAGACTATATTTCAAACAGTCGTTAAGAATGCCTTTGACAAAAGAAGAACGCATTGAAATCATTCTCATGGCTGGATCAGAAACAGGAAACATATCAAGCACATCACACACTACACTGTCGCCACACTGTTGCCAAACTGGGAGCCATAGTTGGGAGAGATGACTCTGTGTGTGTGTGTGTGTGTGTGTGTGTGTGTGTGTGTGTGTGTGTGTGTGTGCCATTTCATTGTACAATCTTGTACAGGATGTTTTGTGAATAGCGGTACATTCATTTCTCCCGTGTCTGGAGACTTTTGGGACGCCCTGTAGAGGATCGTACGGAACTGTTTTTTAAAATCTCAGTCACGCAGTTGACTCTGTTTCCTAAGATATAAACTAACTGATAACTAATAGTGTAATTTAAACTAATAGCGGAATAGTAACTAATAAACTAATAGTAAGTAACAGTGTAATTAAACCACTGCAGCCCTGACCAGGCAATCACTAAGGATGAAGGATTGAAGGCTGTAGCTTCGTTATGCAGCACTGCACATTTTTTTTTTTTGGCCCGTGAGGTTTATATCTTTAGGATTTTTCACTTCCTGTGGGATTCCAGTCCCAATGCACTCATCTAATCTCAACCGGAACATTCTATATTCGTTCTGTATATCTCTTCGCTCCGTACTGTATTAATATTCGGTTTAAAAAGCATTACGACTATAATCATGTAAAGCGTATTAATCCAGGGGCGTTTTTTTTCAACAATTGTAAAGTGACAGGGAGGAGCTGAGGGCGAGGAGGAGGAGCCGATGCTGTCGCCTGGTGTGATTCTCACTGTGGTTTCTCAGTCGCTTTTTACCTTCGTGTGTCATTTCCTGGAAGTGAAATGCTTTGCCTGTATGAAGTGTGTGTGTGTGTGTGTGTGTGTGTGTGTTTGTGCGTTCCATAGGCTGCCCGGGGCTGTGATGTATATCTGTCTTTCTCTCCAGAGTCGTCACCTGTGGTTTGTTATGCAGGCCTCTTTACTCCCTCTAGGAGAGCTGTTTACTGTAACACACACACATACACGCACACACACACACACGCACCAGAGTACAGTGTGATAACACAGCAGGGACGCTTAATCTGATCTTCCAAGCCAAGGGGGCTTCTTTTTTTTTTTTTTTCCCCGGAATGTTTTTGGGATAGATAGCGGCTTAAGCAGAAACGTGTTTTGTCTGAAATCCTACGAGACGATGTGTTTGTGTTGGAATGAAATGTTTATCTGAAGGAGCAAACACTCGGCCTTTATAAGTGTTAGAATAAAGCGTGTTCTTGGTGACTTGTTGCACAATGCCGCCTTGTTTAATGCAGTGTGTGCAGGGACGCGGGAGGTGGAGGAGCGGAGGGTGCTGCAGTAACCCCGACTTGCAGGATTCCTTTAACTGGAAATGCAGCTGCTGATACAACAATAATAATATCCAGAATATTTAGAGTAGTTTTTGAGTTTGCATGTAGGAGATTCCTTTTAAACCACACCAATTATAATTTTAATTAGATAATGAATGACGCATCGCAATTTTTTAACTCTTCATACTTACATTTAATGTAGTGAGACGTTCCTGAGGCTCTGCATCAGGGCCGAGGAGTTACAGCACATTCCAGTTTCTTTTTCCTTTCTTTTGGTAACATGACATTTAGTGTTTAGTATCTGTTTAAAAAAAAAAAAAAAACTGAGGTTGGTGAGGTCACAGGTCAATTACTTGATATATATCTTATATAATATAACATATATTAAGATATATATCAAGTAATTGTCATTTCAGGCACAATATGGCCAAACAATTTGTTTATTTTTGCTCCGTGAACAGAAATAGATCGCGAAGAAGCCATACTCGCTTTATAGCACGTCGGCTAGCTCTGTAGCTCGCTCACATCGATGTGTACATTCCTGTTAAAGGTGCTTCCAGTGAAATTGGTGTCCCTTCTTCCTCTTCATCTTCTGACGAAAGGTATCATTGGCCATGTCGGCTGGTGATGTCACTAACTCTACTGTAGTAACGGTTTCAGTGGGACTGTTGCTAGAAGTGGAATTTTACATTGTGTCGTCTCAGTGTGAGTATATTAAGGATCAGCACTCTTGAAACGCCACTCGTCCAATCAGATTAGTGGACTGGAACGCACTATAATATAATGGCTTCTATAACTTTAAGTGATCCCTGGAAAGATTTTTACAAAGCACCTACACTCGAGACTCCTTCCATAAATATAAAATAAATGTCTCCTAAGAGAAAACTTCTCCGTGGTAATGAAAATACGCATTGCTTTGTTTTACACTTTAATCTGTTTATTATTAGGCTTAGATTACGTGGAGCGTCTGCCTGTGGATGAGACTTACTGTATTAGAAATAATATGGTAAATATTCAGCAAACTAATCCACACCTGCTGATTGGAGGATTCAGCTGAGCAGTGGTATAATTACTGTAAACAACACGCAGTCTCCGTTAAAAGTAAAATGACTTGACTGTCATTCGGGTGTGACGTCAGAACACAATGCCATATATACATGAAAAATTATCCTTTATATATAAATCCACACTGTTTAAAATTCCAGCTCCTCCAATGTCAAATACCTTCTGAATGTGTGTTTTAAAGTCAGCGTGGAGTCGTCGGTGGGAAGTTGAGCATGATTGATCAGGATCGGTGTGTGAGAGTGTCTGCTTTAAAGTCCAATATCTGGTTGATTGATTTGTTGAAGAGAGAAAAAAAAACTCACAGGGATGAGAAGAGTCGCTTCACAGAGCTGGTTCTGACTCTCAGGTCTCTAACAAACACTTAAATAAAGCTAATTAACCCGTTATATATCAGCTAAATTATACTTTAACTGTTAAGATGCGTAAATAATAAGATGGAGAGATATTTGGCCCTAAAACTCTCTAAATGCAATATGAAATGTGGTATGAATCTGAATGTTTGGTTTAAAAGCAGAAGTACTTTGTGGACAGACATGTTAAATAATTACGTAAGAAATAAAACACTTATTATTTTTCTTCTAACAGCACCTCCTGACATGTTTTATTCCTCTTATAACATTTACAATTTCTATTCATTGAAGAACAAGGATTTTTTCTGTCTTATTTATAATGTCCATGAGAAAAGTTAGTTCCTGTTCTCACTTACGTTATAGCAGCTATAAACAGTCGTTCTCTCACCTGCTTCTCTCTTTCTTTCCCATGATGTCAGTAAGACAAAAAATAAAGTGCAGCTTTGTCATGTTACCGAGAAACCACACAAAAAAAAAGCATAAACTCCTCTGTCCTGAAGACTTTCATAGAATTACAGCTTTACCTCTGACTGGTACTGGAGACTCCTTCCATAAATATTAAATAAACATCTCCGTACAGAAAACTTCACCATGTCAGTGAGTTTTAGCGTCCTGTGAATAAGCTGTTACTATAGAAACGATAACATGTTGGTACGAGTGCATTCATATAAATCTGCATTACTGTCAGAGCTGCTGTTATAGAAAATTAATCAACACCTTCTGACCAATCAGAATCCAGAATTCAGCAGCACTGTGGTAGAGAGAGAGAGAGAGAGAGAGAGAGAGAGAGAGAGTGTTCAGGAAGAGGAGATGATGATGATGACTACCAGCTAATTTTTTTTTCTCGTTCCTCAGCTGTTCAGCTGTTTTTAATGCGTGGCATTAACGTTAGTGTGAGCTGAAAAATCCCCGAGGCTGAGTTTGAGAGTTGGAGAGCCGGTGTGGTGAGGAAACAGTTAAAGTGCATGATGGGAGATGGCCGGCTTGTTATGAAGGGGGTGTGTCGCTTCTCAGCCACTCACTCCAGCCCGGGTTTTACGCTCCTCCCTTCCTGCTGGAACTACTTGCGCTGTAAGCTCTCTCTCTCTCTCTCTCTATCTCTCTCTCTCACTCACCCCCACACTCTCTCTCTCTCTCTCTCTCTCTCTTTCTCTTTCTCTCTCACTCTCTCGAACTCTCTGCTTCTCGCCAACTCTCTCACTGCTCTACGATCACAGGGCAAAGTTGTTACGGGAAAAGGCAAGAAAGCTCTCGCTTTTTTGGATGCCTTCTGTGCTTTTGTTTGTGATCTTATTGAAACCGTCTTTCCACAAACACCAGGGTTGCGTTGAAGCTTGACTGGGCAAAATTGGAAAATTTGAACCATGGGTTTTCTTTCTTTTCTTCCTTTTCTTTTTTTTCCCCTGTGGTTCTTTTATAGAGAGAAATGTTTGATAGCTCGCTAACTCATCCCTCACCAGCGCTCAGTCGCTTTCCCTCCCTCTGGGACTGGCTGTCCTGACCCTCCGTCCCCTGGGAGCCGTTCGATTGTTTATTTCCCTCCGGGTTACTCATTACCCCAAATTCCATCACTTTGTTTACTGTCTTACCTCCTGACATTCGGCTACACGTAAATCGCATTTAGGACATGCGAAGCAGGAATGTAGAGCGCCACACGGGGCCCGGGCGTATGTTTTATTTAGAGCGTCTGTGCTGTGAACATGGCTGGGGCCTCTCTCTCTCTTTCTTTCATTCTCTCTCTCTCTCTCTCATGGGACGATGCTTTATTTATTTCTCTGTGTGTTTGGTTTGTCCCACAAATCCTCACATGCTTTAGCGTCCTGGGGAAAAACAGTTTTGCTCTGTTTCTTCACTAATCAGCTCTAGGCATGTGGCGATAAACGGTCTAGTGATTGTTATAATGGAAGCTTCACGATACAGTCACTAGTCATGCGTTTTTTGTTTTTTTTTTGGAGATTTTCATGCCCAAGAAAGACTTTAGAACAAAAGCAAAGCAAAACTACTTTGTTTTTGGACTATTTTTAAAGACATCCTTCATGATGAGGACTGTTCTTTAATAAAGAATACTGCAGTTCATACCACAGCACTGTTGAATTCTGGGTTC
>NC_069710.1:31408374-31420874 GCF_027358585.1 Pangasianodon hypophthalmus | reverse complement strand
CGTACGGATATGTCAGAAAAATTCCCGTCCACGCGAACAGCGTTTTTGAGAAGATCTCCGTCTGCACGTAAACGGAAGAACGCTTTGAAGACACTTGCGTGCGAGGGCCAGCACAGTGATGCTACGTCCTAAACTGCTAACCTGCTCAAGCATAACGTTAGCTGCAAAGTTCTCCATACCCAGGATCGGTATCGGTCCCAAACCAGCGGAAAAAAAGTAGAAAAGATTGGAATTAGATTTGGAAAATATTTTATTTGCAACTGGAAGTATTTACATATAAAGACATCGCAATTTTTGTTAGAATAGATTTTTATACTGTAATAATTTTGAAGCACTTCAGGATAAAAAATAAAAGCTTTTAAAAAAAAATTTTAAAGCTTACTAGATTTTAAGGGGAAAAAAAAATCAGATTTCAGTATTGGCATCAATATCAGAAAAGAAATACACACACACACACACACACACACACACTTATTTCCAGGGACATAATTAAAATTAAAAGAACCATGGCCTAATGTAAAAAATAAAATAATTTGTAATCTTATTTATTTAAAAATTATTTCTTATTTATTTAGAAAGTAATCTTTAAAATAACTAAAAATGTTATAATAAATAATATTAATTAACTTAAGATTTGTAGACAGCTGCTGTCTGTCAGTTTGTACGTATTAAAAAAAAAATTCAAAAATTAATAAAACGTCATCCTGATATTCACAGTATCTCAGAAATGTGTATTGCGACATACTTTATCATGATATCGATATTATTTTGTCATATCGTCCAGCCCCAAACGGAGTTCTAGGCCATTCATAGCGCACTGAACACCGCACTGAGCATGTGCAGGTTCCCACGATGACGTCAGCGCTTCCTGTCTATAATGAAAACCCTGAAAGTGGAGTTTTAAAATTTCTCCCCCTTTGAGGGCATTTTTCAATAACGCTGCTTTTCTGGGGAGGCCAAAAAAAAGGCAGAGAAATTTTTCAAAAACATCCGCGTACATGTGAGCGAGGCCTCGAGGATGACGATCTCAGCCAAGTGGGTTCTTTAAAAAAGTGGGTCACGGAGAGGTTTTTTTGGGCAGCGTTCCATACTCCAGCTCTCCGTCTGCGTATTGCTCGGCCGGTCTGTGAAATCCCAGGACAGATTTTCATCCTCTAGGCATCATCACGCCTCGGGCTTTCGGCTTTATTGGGCTTGGATGTTATGTTAGTGATGTTATTGACATTAGCGACATTAGCATCACCATCATTTGAGCCGCTCTGTGTGGTGCCCTTAAACTCTACACTCATTAAGTGACATGTTCTTGCCTCCCCATTGCCTCTTTCTGTTCTTTTTTTCGTCTATTTTTTCTTTTCTGGTCTAAGAAAAGCTGCTCGGAGATTAATGTCCTCGCTATTAATTACACTCTGGAGCCTGCCTGCTTCGACTTGTGGGATTTTCCAAGAAAGAACGGTCAAAGAGAGAAAAGGACTTGGAATTTTTGTCCTTAAAGGAAGAGGAAAGTTTTCTGTTTTTATCGCAGTAGTGGAACTCGTCCTGAGTCTCTCACGCTTTCCTGTGTATCCGCTGCAGGGACGCGGTTTTGTGTCGGGACAATAAAGACGTAGTGCACGCTTCAGTGGTCCTACAAACTACACGGATGTTTTTTCTTCTCTCCTCCATAGTGGATTTTGCTGAAGGGGGAGGAAAGAAAATCCCCGTCGCTCTTGTAATGAGTGACCGCGAATCACGCTTGGGTCACTGATTCAGAACAACTCATTTCAGTCTTTTTATTCATTTTTTGAGTCAGGTAGTGGAGCATAAGAAACGGGGGCGGACTGAAACGTGAACTCAGTCGTCGTCCTACTCCTGCGTAACAGAATAAACAGCAGATAAAATGTTCAGGTAGGCTTGATATTCTGAATAAAGCATAAGGAAATGTTGACGCAGTTGGATTTGGCGTGATTGAGACGGAAGAGGTGTTAGGATTCTGCTCTCTGTGTTTCAGAGATTGGAGGCTGCTCTGTGTATGAGGAGTGTTTTACTAGTTTGCAGGCCTCTGGAGGAACAGAGGAACACTATTCCCCCTAAAGCACGCAAGTCCAGCTGCTGAAGTTAGTAGTCGAGTGAGTCTCTGTAGGATTTAGAGCTCTCAGATGGACTGTAGCGTGGAAGAGTCTGGTAGAGTGCTGGGTGATATCGAAAAATAATTTTAGAAAAGAAAATTTCATTTTCATAAAAGAAAGTACATTGCCCTGCACTCTTCATCATTGTTTTTCCCTCCCACTAGCTAGAGCTCCTGTATCATACAACAGCTAGCAAGGAGGCAGGGCGAAGGCTAACTTACTCATACTTTCTCCAAGACACGTGAAGACAGGCTAACTGCTAGAGGAAGGAAAACGCTATCTGCCCTCTTCCACATGCATTCATTCCCGGATGCCTATGATTGGCTAGTGTCACTGTGATTGACAGGGATTAGAGAGCATGCCTCATCACGTTCTTGACTCCCAGCCAAATCCAGGATTCGAGCTTGCGATCTCCAGACAATAACGCGACCGCTTTTCTGTTGCTCCACTCAGGAGGCCTGGTTTATACCTGTATACGACTGCAGAAGTCATTGTTCACGTACTCTCCTGCACACTTCATGTACATCTGAATGATGGCCACTAAATGCCAAAACATCCCTGTCCATCTGGTTAAAAAAAAAGTCTAGAGATTTCACGCCCAGTGATATTAAACACACAGACGAGTTCTGTCTCTCTTTAAAATGGTCTTCCGTCGTCATGATTGTTGTCATGATCCGCATCTCAGTCGAACACTGTGATCCTACGTTCAAAAAAGAATGAACTTTTCTGGAAAATCCAGACCACTGGTACGCAAGGCAGGCCTTTTGGTAGGTTTTGAGAGGTTTTTAATTGAAACACTAGCTGTAAAAATGGTCTACAATTGTATACAAGTACATGATTTGGGACACAACAGTATTTTGTGTAGTCACGGTGTCACATGATGCCGTACTGCTCCTGAGGTTTGCATGGATGTGTAGCGTGAATTTCTGAAGACGTGCACAAGCGACTCCAGGATAACGTACAGCAGCCTTCTTGTGTACATGTATGCGTAGTTAAAAGCAAGTATAATCCAGGCTTTTTTCTCATTCTAATCCAACACTCCTTAAGCTTGTTTAGTCTAAATGTGGCTTAAAATCTACAAAACGCAGAGTTCTACTGTAAAAACCCACCATTCACATTACGACAAATGACTTGCGCGGTGTTCAGATGGAAGCAGTGGAACGTTTTAGCATTCTTTTTCCTAAACCTGAAAGTGTCTTGTGTATATATGTTCTGTAACTGTAAATTCAGTGCATCTTTAAGTAAGGCCAGATGAGTTCCTCTGAATGTGTGTGTGTGTGTGTGTGTGTGTGTGTGTGTGTGTGTGTGTGTTCTTAGTAATAAGTGCATGTAAATGAATCTGTGTGATCTGAAGCACTTGCAGTATAAAAGCACTTCAGTCTGTCATTCACCGTTTCCTTAGTATAGCATTAAAGAGTGCTGTTTTGCATAAAAATGACCGTTATTAAATATCGCTGGTGTTTTGTTTAAAACTGAATTAGCTACAATGTTTTGTACTGAGTTAATATTTATGAAAAAAAATTGATTATATGTTATTATCGATAATGAAAAACGCGAAAATACGAACGTGTAACTTTTTTTTTAATGATCATAAAGTATTGTGTAAATGAAAAACAAGCATAAGAGTAAATCAAAACAAGTTACAAATAAAACTCGACAAATCATAGCATGTATAAAACATGGCTTTAGCTGCTTCATAACATAAAATAAACTAAAATACAGTGATGTGATGGAGTTGCCTGTCTGATCTTTCCTGGGATATTTTTCCATTTTTTAGGAGCGTAAAAATGCAGTTTTGCTCTTTTCATGCAGCATTCCTGAAAACGTTTGTAAAGCCGTTGTGTAATCTTTTCTTGCATGTGCTAAAGTTAGTGCCTGTGCTTTTTAACAGCTAATATTGTTTAACAGTTTGCATTTAAAAGTGTTTCGGGTAAGATTTGGCAAAATTAGATCTCTAACGGTTAAACGGGTGGAGTCGAATCAGATTTGAATGATTTGTTTATTCCTTGAAATTCTCACTCAAATACCCGCCCATTTACACAAAGCTCCGCCCGCCCCAGAACCTACGGTGATGCAAACAGAGCTAGAGCACTAACTAGAGATATGACATCACTTTCACTCAGACGTTTGCCGAGTTACAGTTCAGCTCATACTGATTTATGGAGGGAGGATGTTCACGTGTGTCCTTTTGTTCCTTTTTATTGAAGAAAAAAAAAAACGTATTCACTCGATTTGTTCAACAGTGATAAACCACTCCCATTTTGGAAAAGTGCTGCTAGTGTGCATTCCGGTTTAACTGTGTTTCTTGTCATTAAAGCAGAAAAGTTTTTTTTCCCCTAACAGGAGAATAATTTAGCTGCGCTGGGCGCTGGATGATTTCAGACAGAGATGTGGGAGGAGTGAAGCAGTGTTAGGGGCGTGTCTATAAAATGACTGACAAGATCCAATCCATCTTTCCGGACCAGAACGCAGTACTGTTCTGAGGTCATGGCTTAAACCATTATTTGTGCTAGTAAGAAAAAAAAATACAATTGCACATTTAATCTTCATTTATAACAGATGCATGCTGGGTAATGTGAGTTGTGTAGTAACGTGCTGCAGTGCTTTGTGCAAAGTAAGTGAATTAGTTAGTGTAATTAACCTCAGGTTAATAAATTTTACCATCATGCTTGCGTGTTACCATGGTAACCAGGCCCAGACATTATTTTGCTGGTCCTGTCGGTCCTTTTTTTTTTCCTTTGTGTTTTAATGTTTGTAAAAGCAGAGATGTGTGTGCTGCTGTGTTATTAACTGTGACCTGTCATGGACCCTACGCCACAGTGCGATCTTCTCACCCTGACTCATGCTGTAGCGGACGAAGCGCCGCGTCACACGCCTGTGGCTTTTGTCGCGCTCCTGACACCAGTGCTCTTTAAAGCATCGGCGAAAAAGAAAAACAGCATCGTACCTTTTCACACAGCGTTTAACAAGTGCTGGATGGGCAAATCTGCCACCAGAGACCCCGATTCCATCCCTCCTGAGGCCGATCCAAAGGTCACGCCGGCCGCTGTGGCTTCTAGCTGCTTTTGTGTTTAGAAAAACAACAATGTGGGGATTTTTTTTAACCCTTCACACTCATGGACTGTCAGTTTAAAGCTGTTTTTAGGAGAATACAAGAGGGAAAACACCTATCACTGTAATTTAACAGAAATGATTATCCTGATTTCTCTCACCATTTACACTACGAGCATATAATATCGAGATTGTGATAATAAAGGCCATAATTACAATGGGCAATATGACAGAAATATCATATCATAATCAATATCATATCAAAGGTATTTCTATGAAACATGATATACAGTATATCATAATATATTAATAATAATTATTATTAATAATAATAATATTTGTAAACATGTGTGTGTGTGTGTGTGTGTGTGTATATATATATATATATATATATATATATATATATATATATATATAAAACACATATATAACATTGAAAATGAAGGTAAAAATACAGTTTTAAAGATTATTTAATAATTTTTACATCGGCTGCTTCATCAGTTTGTAATTATTTACCAAGAAACATTAAAAAATAATTTAATAAAGATAAACTTATGATCACAGTATCTCAGAAAAGTGTATTATAACATAATTTATCATGATGTTGATATTATAAAGAAATTAAAAATTTTTAATTTTAAATCAAGGCTAGTTTTTTTTTTAACCTCTTTTTTTAACTTAGTTTTTTTTTAATTGACTGATCGTGCAACAGTCCTAAACTCTGTAAATTTTTTATATTTTAATATTGCATTATTTTATTTACATATTTGTTGTAAATGTTGTATTTTGTAAATTATTATAAATATGTATTTTGTATATAAATGATTAGAAATCGTTGTTTATGGAAGGTATTTTTTTTTTTAGAGGTATACTTTTTTTTTTTTAAACTCCATGTACATATTTAGAAAAAAATTCAAATTCCAAATTCATATGACACGGAATTTTAATGAAATTTTTACTGAATTGACTGCAGAAATGATTTTTAATAGTGTAAGCCGTGGAAGGTGTGGGTGAGGTGCAGCCAGGTGTAGCGGTACGGGTTTCATTAAGAGTACGCGGTCCAGGTTCCGTGAGCTGCTCTCTGTATGATTCTTCCATATTTGGTGAAATGAGGTCACGCTGTGGTTAGACAGGTTGATGTATAGCCTGTTTATTTGTGTGTGTTTGTGTGTGTTTGTGTGTGTGTGTGTGTGTGTGTGCATGTGGACGTGACCTGATGCACTTCTCTGCCCATGCTGGTGTACTGTGACACACTGACCCTCATCATAAGGTCAGATTTATTTAAGATGAAAATGGGATCTGGGCTACACACGCACACACACACACACACACACACACACACACACACACACACACACACACACGCGTTGTAATCCAGAGAGCTCACATGCGGTTTCTCCTCTTCATTTGCGTGACGGATTGATTGACAATCGAGCGGATGATAATTTAGTCGTCCTGCCTGCGGTCTGTAATTTCATTGATTTGCATCTCAGCTCCCTTGTTTCAGTGTCAGAACTGAACGATTTCAGATGAAGGATTTGAGACTCGTGGTGTATAAAACCTCCGCAGGGGAATGATGCAGCAGAGCCACGGCTCAGTTTCCCCAGCACATGTTGATGAGTGTACGCTTAATGATGTTCTGTAGGTGTGGGACATGGGTAAGGACTGAAACTCTCAGCGTGTGCTGAGAAAGGACAATGATCAGTTCAGGGGTGAAACAATGAGGCCTCATGCTAAGTGGAGTTGGTGAGTTTCCAAGAATAGCATGTTCCACAGTGTTTTATTCCTCTTACACCACAGCAGTGTGTCAGGGACAACAATTTATTATTTATTAAAGAATGACACGTCATATCTTTTTCTGTTTATAGTTACGTGTAACGTTGTGGAACGTCCATGAAATAAGTTTGTTCCTGTTCTCACTGGCATTAAAGCAGCTCTAAACATCAGCTTGCATTAAAGCAGCTCTAAACAGCAGCTTGCATTAAAGCAGCTCTAAACAGCAGCTTGCATTTAAGCAGCTCTAAACAGCAGCTTGCATTAAAGCAGCTCTAAACAGCAGCTTGCATTAAAGCAGCTCTAAACATCAGCTTGCATTAAAGCAGCTCTAAACAGCAGCTTGCATTAAAGCAGCTCTAAACAGCAGCTTGCATTAAAGCAGCTCTAAACATCAGCTTGCATTAAAGCAGCTCTAAACATCAGCTTGCATTAAAGCAGCTGTAAACAATCTTTACCTCACCAGTTTCTCTAAGTCACAATTTTGTCAAAATTTTAAGATGTCAAATTTTTTTAGATAAAAGTCACAATTTTAAAAAGGCAATTTTGAGTCAATAAATCAGAATTTCGAGATAAGTGAGAATTTCAAGTTGAGTCAAAATTTTGAGATAATAAATCAACATTTTGAGAAGTCAGAATTTTGAGGAGATAAGTCAAAACTTTGAGATAATAAGTAAAATTTTTAGGTGTTAAATTAGAATTTTGAGATAATTGAGAATTTTGAGATAAGAAGTCAGGATTTTGAGAAGTCAAATATTTGAGATAAAAAGGCAACATTTTGGCAAACTGCTGCTGCTACAAATAAAGAAAAAACAATGTTATGCAATATTTTTTCTTTTCTGGCTATGATGCATACATTATCAACACTGTGGTATTTTAAAACAAAACAATGAATCAACATTTCTTCTTGTTTTTATTGAGACTCCCAGTTGTAGCATTTGGAAAAGATCCATGAATTTGATTGTTTTCTCTTTTTTTTTCTCTCCTCTGTGGTGGTGAGCAGAAGCCATGGAGCTGGACGTAGACGACGATGAGGAGGAGGACTTCCCTCAGACGCTGTCGCCGCTCTTCCAGCGCTCCGTGTCTGAGGACTCGGCCGGCTCGTCTGCCTCGACCACTGGGAAAGCCAAAACTAGGTTAGTGAGAGGCACACACACACACACACACACACACACACACACACACACACACACACACAAACACACAAAATGAGCTGAGTCACATCTCTGTGGCTTTATATCCGAAAAGAGTGAATAGTTTTTTTGATGAATAGCAGTGATGGAGAATGTGTTTGTGGTGCTGGGGGTTTAAAAAAAAAAAAGACTGTATACAAAGCAGAGGGCATGTGACAAAAAGAGCTCAGGCTGTGTGTGTGTGTGTGTGTGTGTGAGAGAGAGAGAGAGAGGTTCACTGGGGTCAGTGGGAATGAGGGGGAGGAGGAAAGCAGCGGCTGAGCAGCAGTGGTAATTGAGCAGGGGGATGATGGGAAGAGGAGGGAGGCCGAGACCCGGCACGATGCAGCCTCGCGACCTGCTGATGTCATTAATACACAGAGGAAAGAGGAGGAGGAAGAAAACCCGCGCTCCCTTTCTACTCCCAATTAGCTGCGATTGTCCGCTTTCCGCTGTGCAGCGTATTGAGCAGCATGTCTGAGAGAGGAGGCCTTTTCCCTCGCCTCTCCACGTGCACCACCGCCACATGCCTCCGCTTCAGTCAGAGCGCGGAATTAAGGACGGAATTACACACGCCACTTATTACTCCACTTACACCACAGCATTTTACCAGCAATTAGGATGGTTCATTAATTAATGACGGACACGTCACACTTTTTAAACAGTTTATAGGTGGATTTAATGTTGTGGAATGCTCGAGATGCAAGTTAGCTCCACAGCGTTATACCACAGCGTGGTTGAGTTCTTCAACCTGATTGGTCAGAAGGTTTGCGTTATTTTTGTATTAGACAGAATTTTGGGATAAGTCAGCATTTTGAGATAATAAATCAGAACTTCAAGATAGTAAGTCAGAATTGTGAGATGTAGAAATTTTGAGATAATAAATCAGAATTTCGAGGTAATAAGTCAGAATTGTGAGATAGTAAGTCAGAACTTCGAGATAGTAAGTGAGAATTGTGAGATGTCAGAATTTGGAGATAATAAATCAGAATTTCGAGGTATTAAGTCAGAATTTCAAGATAGTACATCAGAATTGTGAGATAATAGGTCAGAATTTTGAGAAGTCAGAATTTTAAAATAAATCAGAATTCTGAGATGTCAGAATTGAGATAATACATCAGAATTGAGATAATACATCAGAATTGTGAGATAGTATTTCCGAATTTTAAGGTAATATGTCAGAATTTGGGATAATGACAGAATATAACAGCGTGGCATGGACAGTATATCCAACTGTAACAAAACGACAAGTTTATTTTAATGTGCTCATTCTAATGCGTTATTGTCTTTATAGTAACAGTTCGTTCACAGGGACTCGGTCAGTAGTTGCAGCATTTTTAGTAAAACTTTGTGTAGCTTTACCGAAGTTTTACCGACAATGCTGTAGTTATTAAACACGAACAAATTTATTTGTAAACTGTTTCCACAAGCATTTACACAAGAAATGTCATATTCCTGAAAATCCATTTATTACGTGAAAATAATCGTATCCTACGTTTCGCTTCTGAGTGTGTATGAATATTGCTGAGGCTTTTTTTGTCTTCGAGTTAGAATAATTGCAGTAATGCCGTTTCCTCCGTGCCCCTGTGTAGCTGTAGTTGTGTGCGAGTTAAATGTCAGTTTGCGCTTGACGAGCAGCTCTTTTGGCATCCGAGTGAGCCGGAGTGTGTTTCGGTGTCATGCTTATCCAAGTGGATCGTCATCTCCTCCCCCACAATCCCATCCGAGCAGAACCTCCGCTGTCAGACGCGTTCCAGCGTTTCCATCCGGGCCAGCGGGGAGTTAAAGAGCCGAGAGGAGCTGAATGCAGCGAGGAGGAAAAAGACACGACTGTGTGCGCCATGTCTCTGCTTCATTTAGGCCAGAAGTTGCATTTCTGTGTGTGTGTGTGTGTGTGTGTGTGTGTGTGTGTGTGTGTGTGTAGCGCTTTAATTTCTTATAATTCTGTGGGTGGAATTGTACTGCTTTCAGAATCTTAACTTCTGAAACGAATTGAAATATCCTTCTACCTTCAACCCTTTGCACTCCAAAGCAAAGTTTTTTATTCCTTTAACGGAGACAAAAATGCATTGTGTGTAAAAGGTACGTGGATATGTTAGCCTGCTTTCACACTGAGGAGAAGCTCTGGACATGGTGCTAATGTGGCGAGAAAAATGGTTCACGTAACTTATAACCAGTCTTAGCTAGTACTGCCTGACTGCCTATCCTGACTCGCTCTGGCCTGACTCGCTCTGGCCTGACTCGCTCTGGACTGGCTCGCTCTGGACTAGCTCCCTCTGGCCTGACTCGCTCTAGCCTGACTTGCTCTGGACTGGCTCGCTCTGGACTAGCTCCCTCTGGCCTGACTCGCTCTAGCCTGACTTGCTCTGGACTGGCTCGCTCTGGACTAGCTCCCTCTGGCCTGACTCGCTCTAGCCTGACTTGCTCTGGACTGGCTCGCTCTGGCCTGACTCGCTCTGGACTAGCTCGCTCTGGCCTGACTCACTCTGGACTGGCTCGCTCTGGACTAGCTCCCTCTGGCCTGACTCGCTCTAGCCTGACTCGCTCTAGCCTGACTCGCTCTGGACTGGCTTGCTCTGGCCTGACTCGCTCTGGCCTGACTCGCTCTGGCCTGACTCGCTCTGGCCTGACTCGCTCTGGCCTGACTCGCTCTGGCCTGACTCCCTCTGGCCTAGCTCGCTCTAGCCTGACTCGCTCTGGCCTAGCTCCCTCTGGCCTGACTCGCTCTAGCCTGACTGGCTCTGGCCTGACTCCCTCTGGCCTAGCTGGCTCTGGCCTGACTCCCTCTGGCCTAGCTGGCTCTGGCCTGACTCCCTCTGGCCTAGCTGGCTCTGGCCTGACTCCCTCTGGCCTGACTCGCTCTGGCCTGGCTCCCTCTGGCCTGACTCGCTCTAGCCTGACTCGCTCTGGCCTGACTCGCTCTGGCCTGACTCGCTCTGGCCTGACTCGCTCTGGACTGACTCGCTCTGGACTGGCTCGCTCTTGCTCTGTAGATTGGTTTAATTATTCTCAGTAACTCTGAGTGTAACTCTGGTGATGAGGAGGTTGTTTGTTTTCGCTGTAGCTTTGGAGGCAGAAAATCAGGAGAATTTGTGCTGCTTGTGTAAAGAGGGACGTCATATCACATACCACTGAATGTCCAAAAGGTTCACACGGTGATATTTATAGTGGGAATATAGTTGGCAGTGAAATATTTTCAGATTCAGCATGTCATAAATCTCCTCCTATTCGCTCAATAACAAGACTTAGTTTGTCCTCCCTGTTTGTTTTTCTCGCTTGCTCACCAAACTGCGCTGTGATTGGTCAGGGGTGAAAAAGCGCTTGACCTGCCACTATAATTATGGAAGCTCCGCTATGACCAAAAAACACCAACTTGTTTGAGACAAAAAAACATGAAAGAAGACTTAAAATGAATAAATAGTGTTTCAAAACCTGACGTCCATCTGTGACAGAGTACGGTGCTTTCTGTTTTGGTCGCTCATTTATGACTTGCTTAAAGAAGCAATTCAGAAAGAGACGAGGATGATAATGCACTCGTTCGTTGATGAGAGGTAGAGCAGCCGGGAAAATTGTTGGTCGAGAGATACGAAGTCCAAGACCGTGTAAATGGTAGAGCTTTCAGAGTGGGAGGGAGGGTGTTATTGTCTCAGCTGTCAATCAGAGTGACACTGACCAATCATGGGAGTCTGTGAGCACAGAAGAGAGCGGTTAGCGTTTTCTTCTGGTGGCTGGAAGTGGAATTGCCAAGGATTAAAAAAGAAGAAGGAAAGACAGGGAAAATGTGAACAAACCCGGCATGAAGAAATAGAAATCAGGGAATCACGAGAACGAGGACTCTGTGCTAAATGAAAGAGAAAATAATGATATAAATATCGACATCTGTGCGTCTTTCTTTCAGATATTATGAATATTATGAGCTCATTATGAGCTCTTTATGAATATGTTATGAGCTCTGTGTGCTTATGCCCCTTTCAGTTTAATAGCTCACATATATATAAAGCTATATCGATACCGCGTTAGTGGGGGTGGAAAGCGTTTTGATAAGAAACGAGTGTTTAAGTGCATATTAGTGTGGAGTTTGGAGAAACTGGCAGCGTTGCACCCACACACTTATTAAAACTTAAAGTTTACAGCACATGGAGGGATAAAGTGATGAGCGAGAGAGTAGATAGAACAGCCAGTGGATAAACTGTCAGAGAATTCTTCATTATTTTGTGTTCTTTGTTTGTTTGTTTGTTTGTTTGTTTGTTTTAAACAGTTTGTCTGTCAGCAGCCATCTTTTTATTTGGTTGCTGAGTTTTTAAGTAGGAAACAAAAGACACAGTGTCATGATGTTACAGAAGAATAATCAACGACGAGCTGGAGTCACTGTTACCACACCGGAGTGGATCATTTTCTT